>NW_023270865.1:11246790-11263656 GCF_011800145.1 Mirounga leonina
GGTGGTTGAGATGGAGGTGATGGTGGTTGAGATGGAGGTGATGGTGGTTGAGATGATGATGAGGGTGGTTGAGATGATGGTGGAGGTGCTTCAGGTGATGGTGGAGGTGGTTGAGGTGGTGGTGGAGGTGGTTGAGTTGATGGAGGTGGTTGAGGTGATGGTGGAGGTGGCTGAGATGGAGGTGGAGGTGGTTGAGATGGAGATGATGGTGGCAGGGGAGAAAGCGGTGCTGGTGGAGCTGATGATGGCAGAGGATGAGGTACTGGTGGTAATGACAATGATACTGATGGCCTGGTAGTTATAAAACAAAGCTGTGGTCTTTTTTATGTTGTCCTCTGGAAGGGAGAACTTGATTTCTAAATCCTTCCTTAAACAGACAGAGACTACCAAGAGTCCGAAACAAACTATTCCCATCTCTTAGACAAGTGGGACCTTTTATTCAGTATTTAGGTAGCTTACGTTTCTCTTACTGTTTGTGAAAAATTGGCACCTGTTTTCCTTGTTCAATTTCCTTAAGGTCAGGAGAATTCCTCTCCATAAATGCAATGATCACTTCACTCTATTAAATCATGAGAATTGCATTTATTCTGAACCATAGTAACAGTTTCCCTCAGTTGTCTTCTAAACTCTGCCAAATGTTCTTTCTCAGATGCTTCTCTTGGTTTAACCTGAACATTTGTATCAGGCATTTAAATGCCAATAGATCTGCAGTTTTCAAAGTTTTGCATTGTGAGACACCTCTGTTTCCTGCACGGACTCCCCTAGTCCCTGATCCCTGCCTCTGGCCCCAGAAGAACTTGGGTTACTGCTGTCCCGGTCTCAGGTTTGGGGACAAGAGGCTCCTTTTATCCTTCATTTAGTTCCCTGTTCCTAGTCCTACGTGACTTTAAAGATACATCCTCCAGTTAAAACATTTTACGTAGGAAAAAGATTCTCAATTTTCATTTCCTTTCCCAACATGGGCCTTGACTTTCTGTTTTGGAAGACAAGGTGCACCATGAGAAAATGCTCACTCTCGGTCAGGATCTCAGCTGTAATCCCTCTGACGACTGTTTCAGTCATTTACAGGGAATTATGCTTATGTCATAGGAGGTTGATGTTTTCCACAAGGAAATTAAAAACTGTTACTAAGGCCTAGAACATGCAAAAAGAAAGAAGAAACCTCCTCTGAGGCCAAGTGAAAGGAAAAAAATCTGGAAAGAGTGCTGCCTTATGTGTTCATTCAACAAATGCTTATTAAATATCTACTGTGTATCATTTTCAGAAAATATTTCTCGAAAGTTGTAATGAAGTTGAGGTAAACCCACTGTCTGTAACTGGCAGTAGGTTAACCGGTTTATGCTACGGGTATAACCAGAGGTAGGGGAAAGCAGAGCTTGGGAGGACGGGCTCTGTCTTCCACGTGGATGGTGTCCGTCCGGTGCCAGCCTGAGAATTCCAGCTGCTTCCCGTGCCCGCCGGGTGGCCTCGGGCACATTTTGACACAAGGATAAGGGGGCCCTGACTCCATGGAGTGCTGTGGGAGTGAACACAGGGGCAGGTGGGGGCACGGTGGCATCTGCAGCCGTAGTTTCCAGAGTGCAGCGGATGAGGCAGCAAGATGTGGGCACAAGCGCAGGTGGCTGGGAACCGCTGACCACTGGTCTTTGCCGAAATAGCTTCAGAGACACTTGGGCTTGGGATTGGCTGCACTGTCACATTTACCCAGAGCTGCTTAAAAGGTTTGGGGGCTGGGGAATGATTGATTATTAAAATATTCAGAGATCTGGAGTAACATATATGCTATAAAATAAAAATGGTTTTGACTGAAAAATATTCAAAATGGCAAATTAAACATGGGATGTGGTTGCTGTAAAGTTATTTTGAAAATGGGAAACAAGGAATGTGGGAGACCTGAGTATGGTTAGTGTGGGTTCTGGAAAGGGCTGCTTCTGTATCCTGACTGACTCTCACGCCTCATTAAGGCTTCCAGTATAGAAAACAAGCAGGACTGGATAAAGCACATCCGTGAAGTAATACAGGAAAGGACTATTCACCTGAAGGGAGCCCTGAAGGAGCCCATTCACATCCCCAAGACGGCGCCGGCCACGAGGCAGAAGGGAAGGAGGTAAGTGCTGGGGATTTGGGAGGAGGTTTGTTTATTTAGTAGGGAGGGAACAAGGCACTGTTAACTTACTGTTTTTCAAAGATCATTTTTCTTAAATATTTTGAGGACTATTTTTTTAATACAGTTTATAAATAACATCATTCTTAGCAGTGAAATTGCTTTGTCAAGACGGGAACCTCCTTCGGCTTAAAGTAAATGAAGTATGCACATCCCTTTCTGTTGCCCTTTCTCATTGCAAGTGTGAGTCTGGACACATATATAGGTCGTGCGTGGGACCGGGACAAGCTGTATCATATCTTAGACGTTCATGTTTCTCGTTTCTGAGCTGGAAATTACCACAACTGTGTCTTCCCACTGTGCGCGTACACGGAGGACACACGTTGGACACGCCGCCCGGCGCGCAACAGGCAGCCACCGCGTAGCCAAGAGTGGCCTCCTGTCCCCGCTCACGCCATGCTGGTTGGGCAGCGTCACGCAGACGGATTTGCGCCTCTTTGAACAAATCGGCCTCCAGCGGCCGACAGGGGCTCTCCACTCGTCTTGAGAAATCCGGCAGGGTCAGGAATGAACAGTTTGTTTGCTTCTTCAGGGATGGAGAGGACCTGGATAGCCAGGGCGATGGGAGCAGCCAGCCGGACACAATTTCCATCGCCTCACGGACGTCTCAGAACACACTGGACAGTGATAAGGTGAGCTGTAACCAGCACTTTCTTTGGCGGGGCGGGGGGGTGGTAATAGCTAGTCTTGGATCCGATAAGAAGCAGCCTGTTTCTATCTATAAATGACAGTTTGTCACCAACATTTCCAAACAGTCGCTATGTGCTGAGTGGTGCCAGAAGCAGAGCAAGGACAAAAAGGTGGGGGTGTCAGGGGTAAAGTCTGAGGATTCAGGAAAAATTGCCTGCCCTTCCCAGTGTCATTACAGGTTTTCTCTCAGGGTGTTCTAGGGCAGGTGTTTAAGCTTTGTAATTTTACATGAAGCAGAAGAACCAGTCATTTTAGGTTAAATGCTTCACGGAGCCCCGATGAGAAAAGTGGAGCTGCTGTGATTCGGCAGGGGCGCCGGCATCCTCAGGTGGGCCCTGCGGCTCCGCCTCAGAACGTAGGTGTGGCAGGACGCAGGAAACGCTATCAGAAAACAGCCGAGGGGTAGAGTATCTCATGATCTGTCCTGATGGAATCCCAAAACCAACAAAAGAAATCGACGGGAGAATTTGGAATCCAGGCTAAGGTGAGGCACAGATCACCAGAGTCATCTGTAAAAGCCAGTGGGGGGACGTTCACGTCAGCTAAATAAGTCTTCCGTTCCCGCTGAGGTGAGCACGTGTCCTGTTTCTAAACTGCTAGACCAAGTTCTCCAAAAAGGTTATTTGATAGTAAATAGGGGTTTTACTTAATGTGCCAGCAGTTCAGAATTCCTGCGTTTCCTACTGTGTGATGTAGGCTGTACTTCCTTATGTGAGACATTCGTCCCGATGGGGGGACGCGGGAGTCTGTTCTTTGCCCGGTGTTTGCACAGCCCCTCGTTTGTAGCCAGGAAGTGTCCTGACTTCACCGTCCTTTGGAAGCGACTGCTGACCTAGGAGAGGGTCCAGTATCAGGGACTGTTTCCGATGGCAAGTCCCAGTGGCCCAGATGGGGGGGCTTTTTCTCACGCGATTTTGCAGAGGATTCATGGCGTGTAATGCAGTTTCCAAGAGAGAAGTAAGTGCGTTTAAAAGTATTGCTCCCCTACAACGATTTCTTTTTCAAAATCCTCCGGGTTTGAGTCATTTGTTTTTTTCTATTCAATTTTTTGAGTTCACTGAATTGTGAGTCCTAGAACTTAGAATGGTCGGAGTAATAGGATGGAGAAGAAAAACAGTGTCTCATTTTATTTTGTTCAGAGCCCAGTGGCAAATATGTCTTGCCAGTGGTAGTAATGAGGAAGAAGAGAGAGGAGACGTCAGGCATCTGGTATGCTATAGCCGTGTCTGCTGCCGTCCCGCCCCATAGCCATTTAGTTGAGAAAATAAAGTTTGAACTTGGAAACATTTCGTTAGACTATTTTCTTTAAAAAAAATCGAGGTGCCTGAGTTCTCTAAGCAGTCCGTTTACGCAAGACTCCCACCTGAAGGAAATAACAGTAGCTCAGGTTGAGGGGAGCGGCCACCTTCCTTCACCCCTCACAGACTCGCCGGTGAGCATCCCCACTCTGACCATCGATCGGCCCATCAGGCTAACAAGTGCACGTTCTTCCGGATACACTCTTCATGGATCTGGTCTGGGCTTACTCTAGAAATGAGTTTTAAAGTTTACTTTCTAGAAATAAGGTATTCGAATGAAATTGCCAAACAGATAAATACCTGTAAAAGGTTTTGCCTTTTGAAAGGTATGTTTTGCCTTTTGAAACGTGTGTTAAGACTTTCCTGGAGGTTGGTCCAAAAAGAAAGGGTGACTCTTTTTTCAGGTGGTATATGTGTAAATGGGTGGGTGTCAGTGGTGGTTTGGAAATGCCCCCTGTGTCTGGTAAGGGGCTCTGACTCCTTTTCCCACTCAGATGGAGTTGGTCCGCTGCGTGCTGTGCTTTCTGGCCCGTGGAATATTTCTGCACTCGTACTCTGTCCGAGCCCTCATCCCCTGAGGTGTGGCTGACTGCAGTTCACAGAAATAAGACTCTATCCTGGAGTTAGGAAGAGTGTAACTAGTTGTGCTTCGGATCTGTTGTAGTAGGATAGGCTTATGTGAACTTGGACGCAGGCCTGCACGAGTCCTATAGAAAAATGAGGCATTATCCTAAAGCTAGTATGATAGCAAATTCTGTTTGTCCCCAGTGAGAGAGGAGGAATGAATCACTACCAGAAAAGTATAGGTTTGCAGGAATTAACCATCTTACCCTGCGAGTCTACCAGGGTGTTAGGCTTTTTAAAGAACTATCTACTGAATCTTCTACCTGTGGAGGTAATTCACCATTTTCTGCTTCCCTCATCTAGTGCATGATCTCTAAACTTCGGTGTGTAGCTCAGAACTCCCTGAGGACCACTTCTGCAGATACAGCCCCTCCACCCGCGCTGTACAGAGGCTCTCTCGCCGGCAGCTCCCAGCCTGACGTTCCCGTGATTCCTAGCCATCTGGAAGTAATGACACTCCAGAACTCGTTTTTTAAGTGGACCTGGCATGTATTTCCTTAAAGATCCCTCACTGAGATCATAGGTGCTTGATAAGCTCAAAAGTACCAAAAAGGGATGAACTGTCTTCCTAAGACCGTAGAACTGCAGCTAGTTACCTTCTTCAGTTCTTGGGGTCTGTATTTAGGATGAGAATAAATAGCATGTGGTATTTCATGATGATAAAATCTGGAGTTTGGAGAGGACATTCCCATTTGGCCTTATGTGAGAGAAAGGATGTGTTTGCTACCACATGAATGCCAGTATGTCTGTGTTCTCTGCTTCCGGAGGGTTCTCCTGTTGCTTTCTCCCCGTTTTATACTTCTAGTAGATATTTCAGGGTTGTAGACGAGTCAGGAAAATACATTTTGAAAATTAGGCAACTGCATCCTTTTTCGAGTTAGCTTGTAAAACGCACTGTTTGCCTGAACTAGGCTTAGCCAGAAAACCCCCTTCTCTCTGATGGCAGTAACTTTTCTTGTCTCAGGGTTCTTTCCACCCCGCATATTTCAGGTTTAAGCAGCCTCTGATGACACAGGCAGATAGATCTGGTGAGGGAAATTACTTAACCATATTCTGCCTGTTGGACTTAATATATGATGCCTGGTTATGAGTTAGTTGTTATCAAGGACTTTGGTTTCATTTCAGAAACTGGGTGGGGGGATGTTTTTGACTCGGCCTCTTGGAGAATTCGTAAGGAAAAGTTATCTGCCCAGTGCTGTAGTAATTCTCGATGAGGCACATAGGATGTTTCTGGAAGAGTCTGTTGAGGAGGGGCTGCTGGAGACGCCCTCTTTCCAGGGAGCACTGTTTGCAGAGCTGAATAGGCATGTCACAGATACAAACCACATGCCTCATGAGCACATTTCTTTCTTTGAAAACATCAGGTTTAAAATATGCCATCTCCTTGTTCCAAAAGTAAGTTTAGCAGCGATTCTTGCCCATATTCATGGTACTTAACGCTGATAAAATGATCTTATGAAAATATAATTTGGATTCCAAAGAAATCAAATTGTTGCCAGATTCTTATCTCATTTGTCCTGAGCTTGTCTCCCTGAGGTAGGGAGGAGAATGCTGAGCCAGCCTTCAGGACACTGAGGAGATGAGGGAGGTCGGATGACCCTCACAGGGCCACCCAGCAGCGGAAAGCTAAAGCCAGGAACAAAATGTGGATTTAATTACCTGCTAGAGTCTAGACCTTATTATTTCACATTAGTGCTGGATATGGAGCTAAATATTTTAGTGTATTAAAGAAGCATTTTTAACCTTTTCCCTTCTGTTTGCCTTATTAGTCTATGGTTCATTTTACATAACAAAAATTTATAAAGAAAATAGAAAATACAGGAATCAAATATAGGCTACTCTAGAACAAAGCATCTTGGGGTCAAGATGAATTGCCAAAGCAAGATGAGGGGGCCTGTGGGCAAGCTGACCCAAGCCTTCGGGGGCCAGTGTGAGCTTTCTTTTACATCGAAGGTAAAGCAGTTCTTATTTTTACTGAATGAGAAATTCAACTGAGACTGATACTTGGCATGAACTGCCCTAAGCTTAAAATGTGAATATATGAATCCACATATTTAAAAGAGGAAGTGGTTTCAGTTACTCTTAATGAAGTCTATATAGCACTATATTGGGGATAGGCGATTTTATGCAGTTAAAAAGTCAACCAACTTTCTCTATGAAGTGACATTCTAACGACAGGAACTTGGATTTATGTAAATTGTAGTGTACACATTTTAAAATGGGGCCAAATTCACGTTTTGAGAGCGGAAACCTGCGTTGAGCCTACTTAGGAAATACCACCTGCTTCCTTCCAGCCCCCCTTGCGCACCTGGCACAGAGCAGCCCTGCCAGGAGCCACATGAACCCTGGTTCTGAGCTCCGCAGCTTGCCTTCCGAGCTCTCCTGCTGGCCGAAAGTGCTGGAAGCAAGAGGGTGCCTTGGCTCTTAGGAGGAGCTCAAGCTGTTGGCCTTGCCAGAGCTCTCAGTCTCCTAGGACCTCACGTAGGTGTGCCCCTGTGTGGGCATGACAGCGAGTGCTTTAATTCAGAAGCCTTTCTCCAGGACAGAGTTTTAGTCTCCCCAGACAGAATACCCCAGACTTGCTCAGAGTGTGACAGAGTGGTTACATCACATAGCAGATGCTTAGGAACAAGGAAGTGCTCGCCAGCCAGACCTCTGGGCTCTGCTCCTTAGCAGCCTTGGGCAGTTAGCTCACCTGTCTGTGCCTCAGTCTCCTCATCTGTAACTGGGGACAATACTTAACTACTCAGCTCATGGGGCTGTGAATATTGAAAATGTGTAATGTGCTGAGAACAGTGCCTAGCATGTACTGAGCACTTAATGAATATTAGCTATTGCTATGTCTTCATCGTTAAAAGTGCTGCCTTCTCCCTCATTCCTGGACTGTTGATATTCACTGCTAGCTGTTGCCGATCACTCTCTGTGTCGGCCTCTCTGTCCTCCTATTTGCCCGCTCTTGACTGCAGTGGATTTGGAGCTGTGTTTGTTAGGAGCTAGAAGCTGCCCTAAGAATAAATTGCTCAGTGTTAGTGCCTGGACGTAAGCATTGTGGGGGTTCGACAGTAAACTACCCCATACTGAATGGGGGGGGTCAATGAAGAAGAGGGGGGATTCCTGCTCAAAACATTTCCCACCCCCCCCAACACACACTCATCTTTAACCCTACGGAATTAGCTGCATTGTGGCCACAGGCACATAAAAGGACTGCATGCTCTTCACAGATGTCACCCATCTTTGTCGATCACCCACTGTGATCCAGCCCAGGACAGGTGCTTCAGCACAGGAATGAACAGGGAGACAAGGCCCCTGCCCCCACCAGCAGCCTGGGTGATGGAGCACACCTGGTGTTTGTTTCTTCCTTTTGCTAATCTTTGTTTTCAATTTTCCTTAGTGGCTGTGGTTTTTTGTAATTTTTGACAAGTTTTTTAAGTGCTTTCATAAAACCACAAAGTGGAATGTAGTCTTTGATAATTTTAGTTAATCAGAAAAACAGAATTGCCCACGCTAGAGAGCCTCAGTTCTTTTTCTTTTCCATTTTTTTTCAGTAGGCTCCATGCCTGGCATGGAGCCCAGTGTGGGGCCTGAACTCAGGACCCTGAGATCAAGACCCTGACCTGAGATCAAGAGTCAGATGCTTAACCGACTGACCCACCCAGGCGCCCCAGAAAGCCTCAGTTCTTCTTTTTTTTTTTTAAGATTTTTATTTATTTATTTGACAGAGAGAGACACAGTGAGAGAGGGAACACAAGCAGGGGGAGTGGGAGAGGGAGTGGGAGAAGCAGGCCTCCCGCAGAGCAGGGAGCCCGACGCGGGGCTCGATCCCAGGACCCTGGGATCATGACCTGAGCCGAAGGCAGACACTTAACGACTGAGCCACCCAGGCGCCCCAGAAAGCCTCAGTTCTAAGCAAAGACAGATTTTTTTTTTTTAATACAAAATTTGGGTAGAAATGTAACAAGAGTGTTTATTAAAATAGTGGTACACTGAAAAGTGCTTTTAATGTAAATTTTACAGTACTGATCAGTACAGTACTATTGAAGGTCATGACATAGTTTTGATTTGGACTTGAGGCTGGAGGTTTATTCTAGTTGTTCTTCCTTCTGGCGAGAAGCCCAGTCAGCTGGCTAACTGGCTGTCATTCCTTAGCTCTTTGCATTGGTATCCCTCCATCAAAGACAAAGAGTCATTTTTCACGTTACCTTTTCTGGATGAAGGATGGTCTTGCTCACTCAGGAAACTCAGCAAACAGGTTTCTGTGGGTTAAAGTGTCTTACAAAGCTTCCTGTTTTCCAGGGCCAGATGACTTAAGGTAATGGTGGTGGTCAGCTGTCTACTTTCCAGCTCTTGCGCCTTTTTCGGCATGAACCCCCTGTGCTCGTTCATTCCCCCCCCCCCGCCCCCATGCCTGTTCAGCAGGTGCTAGCATTTCTCGTTCTAGTATGTGAGCGAGGGGAAATGAGATGTTGGCACAGGTCAGTGTCTGTGAAGCCTTGAAGCCTGATACATATCGCTGTCCTGTCTCCAGTTAGCCTGACTTTTGTACATTTAAATTTGCCTTTTTAGTTGTGGCTTTTAAATTGGGTTTTTTTACATCTAATTTTCCATTCCACCTCATGTATATCAATCACACAGTCAAGGAGGCCTTGGTTCCAAGAATTATTTTCATATCAGAAAACGTGCGTGATTATTTTCATATCAGTGCGTGATCACGTCAGTAAAGAGTGAAGAATTAACGTCCCTGAATACCACACTCAGTATTTCTTTTCTGGATAAAATGTTGGGTATGGTAAGCTGGTGCTTTTGGAAAAAAAAGAAAAATTCTCTCACAGATTTCTTTTGCGTGTGTGTATGGTAAAAACCATGTAAAAATTACCCTATTAACCATTTGTTCAGTTCTCACAGATTTCTTTCTGTACCCTCGATGTGTGAGAGCCCATGACAGTGGCCCTCCCTGAAACTCAGCAGCAGATTTTGGTGAAGGCTTCTCCCATGGACGTGGCGTCAGGGTCGGGATGAGCGTGGGCTCTGCGGCCCACGCCTCCGTGAAGTTGCGCAGTGAGAAGCCTGGGTGGGTGAGAGCCTGGGGTGGGATGCATTTCCTTGAGGAGCTCTCTGGCTACCAGAGGCGGCCTCCCTCTTGGAAGCATTGCCGGTAATGGAGCTGTACTCTCTCATCCCCTGAACCAAGCAACCAGTCTTTGGTCCGCTCTGTGTGAAACCTCCACAAAACCGCAAGACTCTTTTGTGAGGTTTCTGAATGACTGAACCGTACTGGGCTGTAGGATGGGACTGTTCACAGAGTTGATACACTTTGTTCTTTGGGGGAAAATGGCTTTTATTAGACCACAATGCCGCTTTCCTTTTGAATTGCTCTCAGAAAATTGGCCAGACACCCACCTGCAGTTGATCTTCGGTTCTTGAAGTAGAATCATTTGCAGCAGGGGCTGCATCGTCCACCATGGCTGTTGTGAAGAGCCTGCTCTTCCTCCAGCAGAACCTGCCGCACAGCTCACCTGGGAGTGCCGTCAGCTCTTTGCTGTCAGACTCTGTGTTCTGGCAACATCAGACTGCCTCGTTGTCATGCACCAGGGAGGGGATGCTCTGAGGAGTGGTGGGCTGAGAATTCCCCAGCCGTGGGGACTAAAACAGTTTAGTCACCACCATTAACTGGGTTCAGGCAAAGCAACAGTATAATGTGGTTTCTCCAGAAAACATAAAAAGTAAAATTCTGTTCTGTGTGGTGAAGATTCAGCATGCCAATGATCGGAGATGAGTATTTCATTCTTTTGGGTGAAAGCCCACAGCTTGTTCACATTCAGTCTTTCTGGAGAGAATTCAGGCAGAGGGACCCTGGTTTGATTCCGCTGATCGAGTCATTGGATCATTGGAGTTCCCCTGGGAGCCCTCTTCGAGGGACACAAGGTGGTCTGGTCCTGCAGGAGGCATTTCATGGCTGGTTTCCATCGTCTGTGCGCTAAGGCGCGTTCACGGCCATGGTTTTTAGTCATCACAGTTGTTTTTTAAAGGAGAAAAGCAGAAAGATTGGGGGTGGGGGGAGGACTGTCTTCTGATGTGAATTTCACAAGAGTTAACGTGAGTCATGGAAACTGAGATTTTCATCAATTGCAATCCTAAACTATGTGCATGTGGTAAGGAGCCCCTGATAGAAGTCCATAAAACCCACAGAAGTGAACAAGGGTCCTGTGTGAAAATGTTCTCAAGGTACGCTTGGAAGAGAGAAGTGAGTTGTAAACTAGATCAGTGGAATGGTAACTCAGCACAGTAATGAAATTGGGTCACTGGTGATGGAAGTAGCATTGAAAACAGATACAATCTCGGTCACACTTCATGACGTCTGTTATCTGAACTTTTTCTCCTTAGGAATTCAGTTCCTAAAAGGCAGTAATGATTTGCATTGCTTCCTCAAAATAGTTACTTTAAGTCTTTTATTTTTCAAAGTTTTTTTTTTTTAAGTTAGCAAACTGGTTTTAAAGGCAGGTTTTGTAGTAAGTTTAAAATATTCAGATGTGAACATTGAGACAGAAATCCGCAGGACTTCTGTGCCTTAGAAAACATCCTTTTAGTCCTCCCCTTAAAGATTTGTGAAGGAGATTCTCATGGTAAAGCCAAACAGATACAGTGTTTTGTAACGATAATTTTAGCACTGTTTGAAAACAGATTCTTGTACTAGATTCTGTTAGTAAGTTCTCTAAAGTCTTTGAAAAAGAATTTTAACTCAGTGTGAGATTCTTTGTCAGAACAGCCTTGATTTTTATTTCTTATGCTCGGTCAAGTCCACAGATGTTTCCAATAGTTTTTGATTACTCTGTAAGGGGCTAAGGCATCAGTGCCAGAAATAAAGTCGAGCTTAACGCTCCGCTTCTTCTTGGGCAGCCCCTTTCTCTCCTTCCCACCCTTCCCCCACCCGCAGAATGCACCACGTGGCTTTGAGCAGTCTGAGAAATTAATAAAACGCTCAAGAATGAAGCCAGCAAAGGGCTGGTGATGAGATAATGTGTCTTGAAGTTGTGCTTCCCAGGGCGGGGGGTGGAGAAACGTCCAGGCGGCGTGAGGGGCTGGTGGCTTGGGGCTCTGGGAAGGGGGCGACGCGCTGCGCACCCACATGCACAGGCAGGTCACTGGTGGCTGTGGGAGAGCTGAAGGGGGCCTGAAGGGGGCCGTAGGAAGTATGGACCCTGCGGGGCCTCAGCACGCTGGACTCCATACTGCGGCTCCTTCACTGGTCACACCTTCCCTGGGACAGGAAACATTCCTCCTTTTTGTTACAGGGATTAACCACTTCCATAATGTGGGGTTTTACAAGGAAAATTCTCCAGCCTGGGCCTCTGCCTTTAGCTTTTTAACGTTAGCATCTTCGATTGTTCACGGAGACACGTGTAAGATTTAGCATGGGTTTCCCACAGAGGAATTTATACCATTTAGAAGGGGATTAAACATTTGTGAGTAATTTCCTTTGTGGCCTAGCAAAGACAGTTCGTCTTGTTGATATCTGTGCTTTATTATGGAAGAGTTTTGTTGTGTTTTGCTTTCTGTGGTTGTCTTGTGGACATGTGTTTCTTATTGTAAATATCTAACTTTCTCTCCAAAGAGAGGCTGTTAGAACAGGAGGATAATGAATAGCATGGGGCATGACAGGGGGCCCTGAGCCTGTGCGGGAGGCATGGATTCCCAGGTCTCTGTGAGCGCGGGGGAGCTGCGAGGCCTCTGGAACGAGGCTGCTTCCCAGCATGGGGTCTGGCCAGCCCTTCCACCCATGGGCCACAGCCCAGCCCGCCTGCTCTCCTGCCGTGCAGGGGGACAGAAGCCCGGGCATGTGGCACATTGAACATAGGCAGAGGTAGCTCCTGAAGTCACGTTCTATTTCGGTTTTTCAAATGCAGTGCCTTCATTTTTAGAGCAAGCCTATTTGGCCTTTTTCACTTCCGCAAATGTTGGACTGCTGCTGGATGCAAAGCACTGGGCGAGCTGGGCGTTCAGCCTATCAACGCTGCCTCGTACGGACTCCGTACCTGCCGCTGTGGGCACTGGGGCTCAGCGGTGACCAGGACGGGCCCCATCTCTCCCCTCACGGACCAGGCATGGAAGGTTCACAGAAAAACAACAAGCCTGTTTGCTGGTGCTGAGGGCACACACATACATAACCCAAGACATGGCTCATTTCAGAATCGTGACAATTTATTTAAACACTCAGTGCTAAGGTAGATGCAGGAGCAACTTCTAAGAGAGCTTTTTTTTTTTTTTTTTAAGATTTTATTTATTTATTTGACAGAGAGAGAGACGAGGAGAGAGGGAACACAAGCAGGGGGGAGTGGGAGAGGGAGAAGCAGGCTTCCCGCTGAGCAGGGAGCCCGATGCGGGGCTCGTCCCAGGACCCCGGGATCATGACCTGAGCCGAAGGCAGACGCCTAACGACTGAGCCACCCAGGCGCCCTCTAAGAGAGCTTTGATGGGTGGGCAGAGCTTAAAATAGACAAAGCGAAGACGAGGGGGCTCTGAGCAGACAGGACCTCATGCACACAGTGCAGGCAGGATGCACCTCAGAGAAGACATACTCCAGGCTGTGGGTCACGTGAGGAGAAGCCAGCGAACATGCCTGGCAGGGCGGGCTGGGACCTGGCTGTGGGAACTTTGAATCCCATGCTCGGCAGTTGAGGCCTGAGGTGCTCGAATGGAGGCTTTACATTTCACAAAGGCAACTGCCAGCAGTGCTCCCCTGGCTTGGAAAGTGAGCCTCCATGGAGTATGGTAGAGAGGCCGCCGGGAGGCCACCGTAAGATCCACATGACGTGTGGCATGGCAGGGCAGAGGAAGGAGGTAATCCGAGGGCCTGCCTTAGGTCTGTTTGATGGCATTTGGAGAGCAAGAGTTTTTAACTTGGGTGACTTAATTGTGATATCATTATCCAAAAGGCACCACTGGAAGATAAACAAATTGGGGAGGTGGGTAATGAGTCATGTCCTGGGCTGACTGCTTTGGAGGGAAATGTCCACAACGGTGAGGGCAACCGTGTCTAGCTGTCATCTGGGATGTCTGCTTGGGGGGGAGTCCTCAGCGTAGAGTGTGTGGTTACAGAGCCATATCGGGGCACAGAGCTGGAGCCACCGGGCTACCTGGATTGAAGAGCCGGAGGGGACAATCCAAAGACGGGGAGCTGGTTCACAACATCTCGTGGAGGACCGATGTTAGTGTGTGTGATTATGAGCTGTCCCCATGGTGTGAACAGTCTGAGGGGCAGACATATGGGGTACAGGCCACAGTAAGCAAGTGGCCACGAGAAGGCCACACACCTGTTTTATAAGCAGAGATCATGGCGTGGATGTATCTTTCTGGAGTTCATGGATTCGCTTCGAAGGGCCTAAGCATTAGTAGAGTTTTAATGGACAGAAAATGGGAGTGAGCTTAGTGAGAGGAGAGAAGAAGGGAAAGGAGCTTCAGGCCAGAAACACGTAGCATATGGGAAAGAAGCCAGTGTCCGTAGAGCATATGGGCTGGCATGCTGAAGCACAGCGTGGGCAGGGGGCCTGCAAGGGATTGGCGGGGAGCGTCCACTAAGAGGTGTCCTGGAGGGACACCTGGGGAGGCGCTCTTGCAGGGTTTCGCAGAGAGAGTAAGGCATGCTCTGCCCGTATGTGGGGTCTCGCGGCCCCTTCGGTCTCCCTGCTCTGTGGCTGCTCCGTGTTGGACCCAGGTGGTGCCCGAGAGCCCTCACGATAATAGCACGGGATGCTCCAGCGCCAAGTCGGAAGTGAAATTTTGAATAAAACTGTCATGTCATCACCCTGTGGTGCAGGGATCCCCCAAGTAGCCTTGAAACAGGTTTTACTAGTTAGCCCTGTGTTTAAAAATGATTATTATAGCACATTTTGAGCAATAATGTCTCAGGCACAAAATGATGTGGACGCTCCTATGAAAAATTGTATCAGGTTCTGACCGCGAAACCCTCAGAAATCATAACCATATATTAAAACCCCAAAAGGTCCGTAACTGCCCACATAATTCCGAAGGGAAACGAGGGGGTAGTGAGACTGGAGAGCCCTGACTCAGGCGGGGGCAGGACAGGACGTTGCTGGCCCAGGTCGGCCTCCCCGCCGCCGGGGCAGTGACTGGGCCTCGCTGACGTGTCCCTCTCCCTCCCCAGCTCTCTGGTGGCTGCGAGCTGACAGTGGTGATCCACGACTTCACCGCCTGCAACAGCACAGAGCTGACCATCCGCCGGGGCCAGACCGTGGAGGTTTTGGAACGGCCCCACGACAAGCCTGACTGGTGTCTGGTGCGGACCACCGACCGGTCCCCCGCTGCAGAAGGCCTGGTTCCCTGCGGCTCTCTGTGCATCGCCCACTCGAGAAGTAGCATGGAAATGGAGGGCATCTTCAACCACAAAGGTAGGAATCCTGAGGCACGGCTGGCTAGTGCCCACTGGGAATGACCCTGGTGCTTCTGGCCCTGTTTCTTTGCAGCCTTGTCCTGTGTGCCTCAGGCCGTTCTCACCGTGGCTCTGGGCCTTTCTAATCCCATCAAGAACTGCAGTGGAAACAAGGATTGCACATGTTGCTCAGAAATGATGATTGCCTCATTTCCCAAAATCGTATCCGTTTGGAGAATGAAAAGGGGGCTGTTCTTTTTGGGCCAGTGTCCTTCATAAATGGAGAACACAAAGAAGGAAGAAGGTGCCATTCTCCTCCAGGGGATGAAAGCAGGTAGGGGAGGTGGGATCGTATTCAGCTTCTCCTTCATGAGGTTTTCACGTTGTGGATTTTTTATTTTGTTAGTGTTAATCCCAGGAAATCAAGCATGCAGGCCCTGAGCTTAGCCACGCCTCCTCTCTCTCCTGTAAAGTATCTCAGAACTCGCCCAAGTGCCCGGGCTCCCCAGGCGGCGTCGCATTGGAGCTGGCCCCGAGGGAGAGGGTGGCGGGTTGGGCAGGGCTCAGGGTGGGGGGAAGGCCGCGGCTGTGCCGTGACTCTGACAGCAGGGGCTTCTGAAAGAAGCACTTTTCCCCTGAAATGACAGGCTGTTTGAACCAAACAGCATTTGGCATTCCTTGGTGGTTCTTCTATTTAAAGGTAACTGTGGCAAGACTGCTTTTCCGTGTGTGTCTAGATGGGTCAGTAATGGGCTCCTGGCGATAGTACGAGGGCATGTTTGTCCACAGTGTCCAGCGTGGCAGCCGCCGGACAAATGTGGCTGCTGGGCACTTCAGATGTGGCCCGTTGGAACTGAGGTGCTCTGCGGGGTGTCAGACACTGCTAGATTTGAAGACCTACCTGAAAAACCACATGTAACTGTTTTAGAGCCATGATAGGTTGAAATGCTAATAGAGTTCATAGAGTTAAATAAAATGTTATAACTAATGTCTTCATTTCCTGTTTACTTTTTGAAACTGTGGCTACTTAGAAAATTTTAAATTGCGTATGCAGCTTGCTTGACATTTCTGTTAGACAGTGCTGGTTTTATCTCCGTGAAAAGCAAATTTGAGACTTTAAGCCCTTTTGAGAAACATTGGTCATTTATAGCTTCTAGAAAAGTGCAGAATGTGTAGAGTTTATCTGCTTTGAACCATATTATGTCACAGTCTTCATTTCTCTGCAACACTGGCAGATGGCACACTCTTCCAGATCTGGGGAGATGCAGTTTGTTTTCCTGAGAGAAGATCACTCTACTCTGCCATATTCCTGTTCTTTTCTATTAATTTTGGAATATTCTGGTCACTCCCTCCATTTGTCATCTGTGCTCTCTTTGCATTCTTCATGACCTGTCTCGGGGCCCTTCCTCTGGCTACGGAGGTGCATTGAGCTCATTGCATTGAGCTCAATGAGGCTGCACAGGATACAGTTACTGATTAGCTCACCTCATTAATTATGGGCACAACCCTGGTCCAGATCCCTCAGGGCCTAAATGTGACCTGAATGTCACCCCAGTAAGAAATTAGAAGAATTCGGCTATCATTTCTCCAGGGATCCAAACAGAAAGAGAATTTTCCAATTTTGGCCAAAAGCCGAGGTGTGGGCTTTCATTCCTGGCGAAGCTGTCTGTGAGTTTAGAGCAGCAGTGGATAGCCCCCCCTACCCC
>NW_023270865.1:11263756-11525562 GCF_011800145.1 Mirounga leonina
GCCCCCCCCCCCCCCCCCCCCCCCCCCCCCCCCCCCCCCCCCCGCTGTGGCCCTTCAGTCCCAATAGGGGTCTGCACTGGGCCAGCCCATTGCCAGAGCACTTCCAAAGTTGCATAATATATTTAAGTCCTTGAGTTGGAGTTGAAACTAAAGTACAACTTCTCCCCTCGAGTTTCTCACACAGAGCAGCCCTGGTGAGCTTAAGCATGCTACAAACAACACTTGTTCTGAAAGATTTCTTTTTATATGTGCCTTCCCCATGGTGTGTTCTTTGCTTCCTGGTGTTCACAATTGCAGGCTAGCCAAGAGGAAAGAACTATGTATTTATCCCACTTGACTTTGTCCTGAAAAGTTCTTATGGAGGTTGAGTTTTTGCTGGGTTTTAGGTTTAAGTAGCAATTTATTGCCTGGGCCTTTTGTCTCTTATTCTGTGACACTCTAGCACCTGAGAAGTTACTCCTTGCCCCTGAGAAACCCCATCATGCTCTTTCTTTAATAAGAGGGTATATCTTCATTCAGTAAAGCCTGTTGTAGATGGGGGCTCAGAAACCTTCTCCATTTTTAACTTTTTTCTTGCATTTTTATTTTTCCTATAATGCAAAGAATCTCTTAAGATTGTTTGCTTACAGTGTTAGGACCTGGGCTATAGATTAGAGGAGGGGAAGTTTTGGGGCTCTGTGACAGGCCTCTGCCAGAGTGTCCTGTCCATGTTCAAGTCCAGGAAATCAGACCAGGGTCTCCACCTAGGAGAAGAGACCTTCGTCAAATAGGATGAGGATCTGGGAATGAAGCCCAAGAAAAAGACACAAAGACTTAGGGAGCAAGAGGCCACTGCCACCTTGGGAAGCAGGAGATCTAGATTGGCTTCAGCTCAGCCCACAACCCTTCTTCTTGCTCTTACTTGGAAAAGAGTGCATGCCACTATATTGCTCGTATATTGGTGTGTGCGGGGCTGTTGACACCTGTTACGCACGTGCGTCTGCTACCAGACATCTCATTTTGGGCCCCAGGCTGGGCTTGAAGGATATGCAGTGAGGAGTTACGTGTGGCCCCTTCTCTCCAAGAACTTGGTGCCCATCACTGGTGCATCTCCTCTTGACCATCCCAGAAAGCAGGTTGTCTTGCCTTTCACATACTTCCAGACTAGTGAAAGTTAGGGAGTTGTCATTATGTATCTGTCTCTAGATAGTTTCTTGAATGCCTTCTTCGATCTTTACTGTTCTGATCTCCCAAGCGGGAGGCACATTTACTAATTTCTGATTCCAGAATTTTCTCAGCTTTATTGCCTCAATAATTTTTTCATAATTCCCCAGTCTAAAAAACTTAAATTTCCATGAATTTCAGATGTAAAAATCATGCCTATTAAGGTCAGATGTCTGTTTGGTTGTGAATGATATTTTAAAGATTGTGCTGTGACTGTGAGTATAATCAATACATCATCTGAGAAGGCCCCAGTACTCACCGTGAGCACTGCCCAGGTTCACGTGGTGGTTTTTCAGCATTGCTACCATGGAAATCTGTTGGACAATGAGAGTACTTGGAATTTGTAAGCAATAGGTCTCTCTCTTATTTTCTGTTAAACTGAGTGGTGTAGGGAGAGGTTAAAAATACAACTTACTTAAAATGAACAAGACATGTAATTGCTCGATTTGTTTTCCAAGGAGATCGTTTTATGTGTGAAACTAGTTTCCAGTGTGAACACTATCCTGTTGAAAATGCTTTCTGTCTCGTGGGAAAGGCCCACAGAGGCAGGCTGCTGGGGAAACAGTCTTTGCAGACCGGCGGCATGTGTGTTTGATGTTCCATCCCTGCCTCGCTCTGGCTGTCATTCCACCTTCTTCACGGCATCTCCAGCCACAGTTACACGGACACCGAGCACATGAAGGTAGAATAAGGATTCAGCAAATTCTCCCGCTCACCCATTCTCACCTGTGTTTGCGGTTTATACCACCTGTGTTACATCAGACTCTGGGGCTGGGGCCTAGACGTGGAGACTGCGTCTGCGCCCGGTGAGTCTGACACGCTGCCGGGACTGCCAGGCATGGGTCTCCCGTGCTCCCCTGGGGATCACGTACGGATGTACTGCTGAAGTCGACACCGCATAATTATCTTTAATCTCTTAGTAAATCCACGGGATTTTCCTTTCCTGCTGTCTCAACTTGTAAAACTTGTCACTTTTCTCTCTTCGTTTACTTAGTCTTGGTCACAAAAAGTAAACAGGAATATCAGTAGTGTTTATTTTTCTGACGAGGCCAATTCACAACATCCCGTCTTATGCCACTCCAGCTAAGCGATTCAGCTTTTCCCTCTCTTCACAACCCAAGTGACCATGCATGATGGCGCTGGAGAGTTTCTCCCGGCGGTCCTGGTGATAGCCCAACTCGTACACTTGCCACGGGGGGCATGTGACCAATGCCAGAACCCAGGGCTGGTGGTGACACCACACGAGTTTTCACATAACATAAAACTTAACCATCTCAGCCAGTGTTCTCTTCAGGGGCATTAAGTTCCTTCACATGGTGTCCCTTCACCACCATCCATCCACTGAAGCTCTGTCCCCAGGGAATGCTAACCCCCGTTTCCCTCCCCTGGTATAATTCTGCTTTCTGTGTCTAGGTGTTTGACTCCTCGAGGGTCCTCACGTGGTATTTCTCCTTCTGTGACTGGCTTATTTCCCAACATGATGTCCTCAAGCTCATCCGTGTTGTGGCATGTATGCCCGAATGCCCCTTCCCTCTGAAGCTGAATAATAGTCCTCGGTATGTGTAGGCCACGTTTCATTGATCCAGTCATCCACTGATGGACACTGGGGTTGCTTCCAGCTTTCGGTCCTCGTAAATAATGCTGCTGTGACCAGGAGTGTTCCAGTGTCTCGAGGCCCTGCTTTTACTGCTTTGGGGAGTATACCCAGAAGTGGAATTGTCATATGATAATTCCTTTTTTTTTTTGGAAGATTTCTGAGCATGCCCACCACATTTGGTTACCTTGTGAATAATGTATTTCAGACAGACTCTCTTTTCTCCGGCGCCACTCTCGCTGCTGGCCCGCCAGCCCCCCTCCCTGCCCCCCGGCCCCACTGCTCCTTCCTCTCTTACTGCCACTAAAGCACAAATCCCATCATGCCGCGCTCCTCAGAGTCCTTCAGTGACTGCTCTCGCTCAGAGGATAGAAGCCCAGTCTCCCGGCATGTCCTGCAGGGCCTTGTGCCACACACGCCTGTGCTCACACCCTCCCCCTGGTGTGCTGTGTCAGGTACCAGGAGGGGTTTGTCTTACTCCCTCGCCCCTCCCTGACATTCTCTGTCCCTTCCTACCAAGTAAATGAAAAACCCTAAAGGAAGAAAATAAACGTATCCAGTGAGTCCGTGGAAGTGAGGGGAGAACGGAATAAATCTTGGTGCAGTTAACAGTGTTTCAGCACAAAGGCTAAGCTGAGGGTATGAGACAGTCCCGACGAGATGTACTCAGGGACCAAAGACCCACAAGGAAACCCATGGGAACTCTAAAGTACTCACTGCAAGTACTTTAAAACAGATTTCAGCACGAGCAGTGGGTGCAGATATGGTGCTAAACTTACGAACATGATCGAGGAAGTACAGACAACACAGGTTCTCAACAACAGGACCGATGAGGGAGGCAGAGAGCCTTTCATCACACCGAGAGGGAGTGAGAACAGAGAGAAGGGCCCTGGAGTCGTGGGCCCAGAGGGGAGCTTTGCCTGGAGGCCTGGGAGGGCGGTGGGCTCCCCTGGGAATGTACTCTCAGCAGGGGTCTGCATGGGCAGATGAGCCCAGTTCATTGCGAGCCACTCTGTCGAGGTCTGCCTTACATCTCTTTATCTGGATATGTTCCATGGGGCCATTCATCAAAGTTCAGAGAAATGGACACACTTTGTATACCAGAGGTTGCTCCTCAGAATCACTTGTAATTTCTTAAAACAAATGAATGAATGTGCCCAGAGCCCATGCCTGGAGGTCGGAACTCCACGTCTGATTCTCAGGGAACCACTGACCACAACCACTATGGGTAAAATCAGGCTGTGTTTCCCTTAGGGCCCAAAATGCAGTGCATCTGAGCCTCTGTCTTTAGCCTCCCTGCCTCAGCATCTGGGCCCTGTGAGCTGGCGGCCCTGCCTGCTTGTGGGTGGCCGCCCCCCTACCACCCACTCCCCGGCTTTGGGAGGAGGCCAGGTCTCTCCCATGGTCTCAGCTTCCATGTCCCTTGGTCCCCATTTTGTGGAAGTGAGACCAGGTGACAGGACCTTCACAGAGGTTTGCGGTCATGGAAAGGAAGGACTCCGCAGGCCACCAAGTGTGTGCTCTCCCAGGGACCTGAGGCCCTGCCGCCTTCAGTCCCAGCCTGTGCCCATTGTCAGCTGGCCCCCCAGCTCAGAGTGCAGGTCAAAGCTGTTTCCCTCTTCGGAATACAAGCAGGTACTAAGATTCCTCACCCCCATCCAAATCACTCCCCTGGCTCCCAGGACAGCATCAGCCTAGCATAGTGCAGCCGACAGAGGGACGTCTTCTCCTCTCCTGACGGGAGTCATGGCCTCGTCCTGTGCTCTTTCCCCCCCACAACCGCCACCCAGAAAAACAGCAGCTCTACAGAGACTAAGGTGCCTCTCTAGAAATTTCTGTAACCAAAAACACAGCTCTGCCGTCCGAGGCCTCTTGCATTTCCTCAAGTATATTGGGGATGACTGGGTTTAAATTTGTTCAACTCACATATCCCCTTTCTCAAATCATGAAGCACTCTGCCCCAAAGGTGGATCAAAATCTCCTACCTCTTGTAACTGCTTATGACTTTTAAATAACCTAATAAGTTCTCAGAAAAATCTGAGGCATTAAAAAGGATTTAGTGATATGAAAAAATTTAGTTGACTATATTGTGATTCTGGTGTATTTAGATATTTATTTAATGCCATATCACCACCGTTAATCAGAAAACACACCCGGCATAGGTGTTTCAAACCTGTATCTGCCCACATACTCTTTAAAAATACGTATAATGGAAGATATGTATACTTTTTCAAAAAAATTAGTTTGGAAAAGAGCAGTTTTTAGTCTGTGAGAACAGCTGCTAATGTAAATCCCTGTGGGAAGACAAACTGAGGAACACAGAGCCCCACCAAGAACAAAGACGTGGTCCTTCTCCTGAGCACCATGTAGCCAAGACAAGGTGATCAATTTAAGACCTATGATTAAGGATTGTTTGCTGTGCAGCATGTAATTACGGAGCCGCACAAATGGGCCATTACTCTGTGAATGCTTCATGCTGGAGGTATTCTCGTGTTCCAACTTTACATTAAAGTGTTTATGAAAACAGGAAAAAACCATGAGCAGGCATTAACACTGTCCATATTAGATCACAAAATTATATAGATGGCAAAGCATAAACAACGAATGAGAAAACCGTCTTCCCACACTTGCTTTAAATGACCAGGAGACGGCGTTTAGGGAGAGAAATATAATCAGGGGAGAAGGCTCACCAGGGAAAGTAGGACGTGCTCTCCTCAGTGTGACTCACGGGCTGGGCAGGGGGTGGCCGCAGGTACAAGACACAGGCATCCGAGTCCCGCTTTCCAACTGCCTCCTCTCCGACATTGGTACATATCAGGCTTTGCCATTTATTAGACAAACTGGGGTTTCTTTCTAAATGTCTTCATTCTAATTAGGGTCTGCAGAAGTCGGGAAAATTTACAGAGATGATACGGGTTTGGTGAAAAACCGTTTAAAAATTGTGTACTGGTTTCCACTAAGTGTTTTGACCATGAGTAAGTGCTATCCACGGTGGGAAACAATAGTGTATCCCCGTTGAACTGCATTGGCACTTGTCACCATGATTTACGTAGCAGATCATGGCTCTGAGAACACCTGATAAAACAGCACCTAAGAAAAGGGTGCTACACAAACCGAAGTATGTTTTGGCTTTTGCCCCTGTATTCCTTGCTGTGTTCAGAGAAGCCTGAGATGATTTTGTCATTATGTTCCCAGTGCTAACTTTCCGGTAAGTGGTGAGGGTTTTCCTGGCTTGGGCTGTAGATCCTGATAGCTGATCTGCCACTATAGGGAGAAGGGAAGGTGATGTCCCAGCCGATTCTGGACTGGGAGCCTGACAGATGCCTGATGAAAGCTTTGGCACCGGTTCCCAGGACAACGAATGTGGCTGTAAAACGTTTGCACACAATTGCAGCAACGCCACATACAGAGCGTTCTCTAAAGGAGAGAGGAAACAGCAGATTTTGAAATTCACTTTTAGACATTTCGCTTCAGAAATTAAATCGTGAAAAGCTGTAAGCTGAGCTCTCTTATTCCCACAGTCCTGTTAGCCACGTAAGGATAACCGTTTTTATTACAACGTTCCTAAGCTCTACTTCCGGTATTTTGTTAGGCAAATAGAAACACACACATTCTTGCCTCCATGTTCTTACATAGAAGGTAGCATGTTTTGGCTTTTTGCACTTGGTCAAGCCTTGTAGAATCGGCTCCAGACCAGTGCGTAGAGATGCGCTTCGTCCTCTGTGACAGGCATGTCGACGTCGTGTGTGCACGCGGCTTGTCCCCGAGCGGTGCACACGTGAGCCACGCCACGGTGTTGGCGGTCGTTGCCGGCCCTGCCAAGCAGGCTTAGCTGTGAGATGGAATGCTCGCAGCCTGTCGATGGGTGCAAGGGTAAATGCATTTATGGAAAGCAAATTTTTGAAGAAGAATCACCCAAATCATAAATTAATTACAACAGAAAAAGTCGTAAATATGCTATATAATGACATTTGCTTTTATGTATTTTTTAATTTTGTTAGGAGTCGTGATCATGTGATCTGTACCAAACCCCTTGAGTTCTCTAACATCATTTTACCCACTTAGAAAAAAAAAAAACCTAAAACTGTGCTCTTTGAATAAGGTCACTCTTTAAAATCATTCCTATAAACTAAATCACAAGTTTCTGACTCCAGGGAGGTGAGGTTGTGCTGGATGTTTTCCCATAGAACTCTGTAGAGGAGCATACGGTGAATATTAATGTAGATGACATCTCACCAACTTCTGTGTTTTTATTCCAGATTCAGTCAAAAGGGTGCAAATTAGGGGTTTGCCGCTAAATGTCAAGGGTGGTAGTTTCCAGAGAATAAACAGCTTTTTGCAGCGCCACTGTTTTGCCTTCCACTTATGCAGAGCTGCTTATGACTCCACACCGCACCGTCGCCTCCGAGAAACATTCGTGAGGTAGCCCTGTCCGTGGGTTTTCTAACGGGCTCCAGAGCCTCCGAATAATCTCTGTACTTTCTGAAGGATTCAGTTCATCACTAAAATTTCACAATGAATTTTGAAAAATACTGTTTTTAAATATCTCCCCTGTCTAATCTCGTTCCTCCTTTACTGACACTATGGAAGGGTTTTGGAGGGGACGGAAGAGGGGTGTGTAGGGCCGGATGTAATCAGAGGGTTAAGGAGGCTGACCTTTGAACTATCACCCCCACAGCCAGCTCTGTCCAGAAGGAGGATCCTGGCTCCCCTTCCTGGCATTCTGTGTGGACCAGAGCGCTTTAGTGTCTGAGCTGTCAGGGGGAGTTTTAGTGCGGGCTGACCAGCAGTGACAGGGATACTTTGGACAGCTTGATCATTCCACACGGCTCACAATTCAAGGGGTCATCATTTTCCCAAAATTTTTCTAGCCAAACTCGGGACAGGGGACCCAACATGTTTATTCTTTGAAGGGCCCTTTCATACATTTAAGAGGACTGTAAACAGGCTCATTTGTCTTGGCTGTATGGCCAGACAGCTCTGGAATCCTATATTATTTCTAATTGTGATGTAGCCCTGTGTGTTCAGTTGCATTTTTTCCCTTCCCCACCCCTTTTCCTGAGTCTGTAGAGCTTTGAATTTACTAGAGGGGAAGAACATTGAAGTGCTGTTCTTAGAGATTAATTTCCTCCTGTCTCAAAAATAATTAGACCATTTCAGTCCTGGGTTATGGAGCAGAGTGTTACCAGACAAGGGAGGAGGGGCGTATTAGTCAGCTCTGGCTACCAAAATACCACAGACTACATGTTCAACAACAGCAGTTTATTTTTTCATAGTTCTGGAAGCTGCAAGTCCAAGATCAAGGCATCAGCAGGGTTGCTTTCTTCTCAGGCCTTTGACTGCCATGTCCTCACATGGTCCTCCTGTGTGTTCACCCCTGGTGCCTCTGTGTGTGTCTAAATTTTCTATTCTTAAAAGGACACCGGTCAGATTAGTACCCACTCTAACAGCTTCGTTTTAACCTAAGGACCTCTTTAAAGACCCTATCTCCAGCTGCGGTTACATTCTGAGGTACTGTGGCTTAGGACTTCAACGTACAAATTTGGAGGTGGGCACAGTCAGCCCACAGCGAAGGGTGCTGTTGGAGCCTTAACAACTAACAGTAGGGGCGCCTGGGGGGCTCAGACTTGATTTCAGCAAGTCCTGATCTCAGGGTCATGGGAGCGAGCCCCACATCACTTGAAATTCTGTCTCTCCCTCTGCCCTCCCCCAAGCACGTCCTTGCCCTCTCCCCCGCTCTCTCTCTCCCTCTCCCCCCCCCCCCACAAAAAAACCCCACAGTAATAGCAGATGGGATGTGTTGAGGGCTTGCAGTATGCCAGGCACTGTGCTGCTTGTCTCTACGTTTAATCTTCAGGGTACTCCCAAGGGCAGGATATTACTGTTGTCGTCCCCACGGTATGAAGAGAAAATGGAGGCACCGAGAAATTAACTTGACCAAGCTGAGTAGGTGCTGGAAAATGGGATTTCAAAAACAGCAGTCAGACTTGGGGGCTCAAGTTCTTAACCACTGTGCATCCTGTTTCCGCACAAGCTGGAAGGAGCCTTTGGTCTAGGGGAGAAGCTGTAGCCTCTAGAGACAAACTCCGTTGTCAAGACCAGCCATCATTTGTGGAAGAGCTGATTCCAGAAGCTGAGACTGCCTTCCTGGAGCTATATTGTACATTCCTGAGAGGCCACGGCCCCTCCAGCCATCCCTTTGTCTGGGAAGGCTCCATTTTAACTTTCTCATTTGAATTATGGTAATTCCAGTTGCCTTCCGTCACCCAAAGAAGTCATCTTCGTGGGAATCTGTCTTTTTTTCTTTCCTTTGGGCCACTTCTGTCCTCTTCCTCCTCCCCTAGTTAAGAACAGAGCTTTATCCTCCATGAGCTTTTTGTGAGTGAATGAATGGAAAAACCATTCCCAAAAGTAAAAATTTTCTCCCTCCCCCCACACCAAAACAATCAAAATCTGCCGCTTGTTTTTTCTTGAAAAATCGGGGGAAGGAAGCTTCCTGTCCAGATCTTCCACCCTCCCTCCCTCAGTGATTTTGTGGCCTGCCTCCCACTCTCTCAAGTTTAGCAGAATTGGGACATCGAAGCATGGATTGGCTATCAGGGGTTGGTGACATCGCTCTAATTTTTTGAACACTGCTGTTTCTGTTATTTTTTAGGGAACACATTTGTGGGGTTCCCGTCTCATGTTGCCATTCTGCACACAACCCCCAGTGCTGGTGCAAACAGAGAATGTCACACAGTGAGTTAAAGTGAAATGTAAAAAAGGAGCACTTGAATGTGTGTTTTGTTAACCTAAGAGAAAAACTCACATAGTTTGTGAAAAGATAGTAAGGAAAGCAATGAAAAGGAGCCTATCGAATTTTTGGCACCCAAACGGAGTGTTTGAATCCCTCAATAAAGGTGCTTTTGTGGATTGGCAACTGTGCACGAAAGCAGCAGGAAATAATGTGCTGAATGGAGCCCTAAGAGGCAGGATTAGTCATCCGCCTGCTCCCTCCAGAGCAGGAGGTGTTATCTGTGGGCTAAGAAACTGGACAAAATGCCCTCGAAACAGGAGTATCTTTGTGCGTGGAACCTGAGCAGCTCGACCCTGGTGGTGCAGCAGTGCCCGGGCCCGCGCCGCGGCCATGCCGAGCAGGGGGGACGCGCCAGGAGGGAGCGCAGGGCTGGGGCGGGCCGGGCAGGAGAGCAGCCCGAGCCGCACCCGCAACTGCAGGACCACGTGGGTCAGGACCCCTGGAAGATAGGCCACAGAAAACCCGCAGCAGGGTCATGAAGCATGTTTCGAGTCTCAGGAAGACACTAGTAATTGTTAGAGGGAATCACAGGCAATATTCCTGAGTTATGTCATTAGAGTTTCCATATGAAAATGTAGCTGATGCCCTTTTATTATATCCCACCTGTTGTGTTTAAGGTTTGGGGGACCTTTTCATCCTGTATTAGCTGCCTAATTATTAATGTTGGTGTCCTCTTCTATTAGATTAGAAAGACTTTGGGCCCTTTGCCTTATCTGAATTCTGGTTTTACGAATAGCTTTCTGTTACATGTATTTTTAGTACTGATTCTTGAAAGCACCATTTGTATCTGGACCTTTTTTTTTCCTGGTTTTTTGTTTTTTAAGACCGCCTTTGGCAAAAATGACCTTGCTTCATATTTTTTTGATAGATTAATAATAGGCACTTGAACATTGAAGTTCTTATTTTAAATATTTCAGGAATGGCTGTCACGGGAGAGGGTTACATGAAGTGTTTTGACCAAAATTTCTCTTTTCAACCAATTTAAATAAAATACCTTTATTGTCATGAGAATGTTATATATTGTCCCACAAATATGCAAGCAAACAATGATTTTATATTCCTTCAGTCTATTTTTTTCAATAAACCATAGATCCCTTTAATCACAGGTCATTAATTTGCCTAATGTGTGTCTTTCCCACAAAATTTCTTCTCTGAATTTGCCGATTTTTCTCTAGTAACTTTTTTCACACTCTCAAGTTCTTTAGCTACTTGTATTTAGGTACCCATTACACCCAATTTATTTTTAAAAACTTATTTTGGGCGCCTGGGTGGCTCAGTCGGTTAAGCGACTGCCTTCGGCTCAGGTCATGATCCTGGAGTCCCGGGATCGAGTCCCGCATCCGGCTCCCTGCTCGGCGGGGGGTCTGCTTCTCCCTCTGACTCTCCCCCTCTCATGCTCTCTCTCTCTCAAATAAATAAATAAAATCTTTAAAACAAAACAACAAAAAACTTCTTATTTTGAAGTAATTTTAGACTTACAGAAAAGCTGCAGAAATAGTACAGGGAATCCCTGGACCCCCTTTACCTAGACCCTCCCCCCCATGTCACATGACCCTGGTTCAGGGCTCACAACTTGGAGCCTTGATGCACTTCTGTTAATTACACCACAGCCCTTTTTCAGGTTTTGCTTTGTCTTTTTTCCTGGCTCCGGATCCAATCCAGGATCCATGTCATATTTCTTCTTTTCCGATCTGTGGTAGTTCCTCTGCCTTTTTTTTTCTTTCATGACCTTAACACCTTTTTTAATGACCTTGACACTTTTAAGGTATTACCAGTCCTTTATTTTGTAAGTGGTCCCTCACATTGGGCTTCTCTGATGTTTTCTCATGACTTAAATGGAGCTCATGCGTTTTTGGCAAGAAAACCACAAAGATAACTTGTGTCCACCTCTGTGCATATCCGAGGCTCAGGAGGATCCTGACATGCCCCGTTGCTGGTGGTGGTGACCTTGATCGACTGGTTGGGGCAGTGACTGCCGTCTTTCTCCACCGTAAAGTTACTGTTTTTCTCTTTGTAATTAATAAATACCTCGCAGGAGATATTTTGAAACTGTCCAAATACTGTTTTCCATCCTGCCTTTACCCACTCATTTTAACATCCGTGGTTCTTCCCTGCTCTGTACTGTCTGCCTCCTGGTGATTCGCAGCTCCCTCGTTTCTTCCTAAATTGATTAATTAGAATTCCGGAAGGAAGAGCTGTCCCTCTGCCTCGCTGACTTAGTCAGTTCTGTACCTCAGTGTGGTCGTGAATGTCTATTCTCTGGACCATCATCCAGGGCTGTTGTTACTTACTTTGTTACTCAGCTTATCCCAGCTTCGGCTGGGATTAGAAGCTCCTTCTGGTTGGCTTCTGTGTAGTATGGACACACCCCACCATTTTGTGCGTGCGTCCTTGCTTTCTGACACGACAGGATTTTCCCAGCTCATCTTGTGTTCTCCTTGCTGCAGTCCTGGATCAACCATTTCTCCAAGAAGCCCTGGTTCCTTCTTATTGGAGAATGACATTAAAAACAAATCTGGGTGCTAGGTATGTTCAGGGCCATATGGTATCATGACCTTTAGGTCTTCTCAGCTGTCTAGACATGTACGTGTACCTATCTACGTGCACACACACGCCTACATTCATGTTCTCTGTGTCTCTGAATGTTTGCACATATGTAAAGAAACAGGATTGCAAATCACACTGAAACGTCCCAACTCCTGGTCAACAACACAGGGTTCATTCTCGTCCTTCCCCTCTCCTCACCTGTAACCGTCTCTGACAGTGAGACACCTGCATCCCATTATTCGAGATGTATTTTCAATCCTCATCTAGAAACCTGTGTTTTTCCTCTTTGGAAAGTGAATATTTTCTTTACCTAAAATGACTTGACTTTAAAAGACTCAACCTGGGCGCCTGGGTGGCTCAGTTGGTTAAGCGACTGCCTTCGGCTCAGGTCATGATCCTGGAGTCCCGAGATCGAGTCCTGCATCGGGCTCCCTGCTGAGCAGGGGATCTGCTTCTCCCTCTGCCCTCTTCCCTCTCATGCTCTCTGTCTCTCATTCTCTCTCTCAAATAAATAAAAAAAATCTTTAAAAAATAAAATGATAAAATAAAAGACTCAACTCTACTCTTACTGCTGACCCACACCCCTGTGAGACACGAACTTACAGGTCTTTTGTCTTTGGTTTTACAGTATAGAATCAAAATACTGTTTTTCAGAGTCACTTAGGAAAAAGTCTTTCCTTTGTAATGTTTTCCTTTGTAATATGGCTAGGTACTTTGTTACTGTGTTTATCTTACATTTTGAGCACGTATTTGTACGCACCCCAGTCCTAGTTGATCTTGATGATTTATTTGGGGGAGAGGGTTGTGAAACACAACCATGGCGCAAGAGTTAGCATTCAACCTTCTGACACACGAGTATCTCTCATCTGTTCTTCCCAGTACCCCTTGCTTTTGGTCCTCACAGATGAACCTTGGGTAACATTTTTAAAAGCACTGTCTTGGGCCTTGGAGCTTCTCTTTTCTTTGTGACACTTTTAATTATATGTCCAGACATCAAATAAATATCAAAAACATATCAAAAATACCAAATGCCTAAAATGGTTGTTTTCAACCCACCCCATGTGGTTAGTTACATGTCTGTCTCCTTTGTTTGCAAAGCTCATCTCCGTCTGTGCTAGACTGAGCTCACCATTCCTTTCTTTTCCTACCTGTCAGGATTCTCACACTGCAGCTCGTCTCATTCTGTGCCCAGAGCTTTGACCCCATTGCACCCATCCTCAAACTTCTCAGTCGCTTCTGATTTCCTTGCTGGTTGCGGCACATCCTTACCTCTTCCACAGCTGCTCCCAGGAAACTGAGGTCCCCATCCTCTGCCCTCCCGCCTTCTCCTTCCCCACTCACGACCATGGTGCCCACCAAGCTTTTCTGTCTGCAGGCTGCTGCGGCCACACTGGGTGTTTCTCGCCTGAACTTGGTGCAGACTCTGAGAGCAAATTCCCATCATACCACCAAGGTAGAAGTCAGCCTTAGAGTTCAGAACCTACTTCTGAGAAGGTTTTGCCCCCATGGTTTGGGTTTTCTCCCTCTTTGCCTCAGCACCTTACACTTACTGATATCGACTCTTCAGTTGGTTCCATGCCTGTCGGTCCAGTGAGCTAGATTATCACTCCTTACAGGTAGGAGTCATGTGGTGCCTTGAATATAATTTATATTATATTTTTGTTACCTATTAAACACTCTATAAGCTCACATTTCCACAAATAGAAGGAAGGAGGGAATGAGAAGGCTTCCTTCCTTTATTCCCTTACCCCTTCTATGTTATATTTCTCTCACAGATGTGAACTCGACATTTGAAGAAGGCAGTTACTGGGGAAATTGTATCTTAGCCAAAATTGTTGTATTTGTTTTTTAAGCATCATTCCCTTCCTCTGTAGTAGAGAACATATATTACCCATAAAGTAATTAATTTCCCTGACAGCTCTTTTTCTTTTTCTTTTTCTTTTCTTTTTCTTTTTCAATAGCCATTGCTTGGCAGTCTGTATTTTTGGAAGGGGACAAAGTAAAATATTTAATAAAGATTGTAGTAAATGAAACCTTAGAATGTCAATTAACTTGATTTCCTTTAGGACATAATTTTTACTGCTTTTTTTTTTTTTGCAAGTAAAAAAGGTTATTTATTCAGTAATAAAGTTTTCGTGCATAAAAAGTGCTCTGTGCAGAATTCTGCCTCTTGCTTGGTCCTGGCATGAGTACACCATCTGGATCTATAACAGGGAAAAACAACCTTGGGCTTTGCTTTTGGTCTTTTGAGAAGAATATGAGAGAAATCCTACTTTGCAGCAGTTTGTTTTAGGGTAGTGTTAACAAGTGCTCAAGACAGCTTTCTTTGGGTGCCTTGGATTGATTGATTGATTTATTTTTGTAGTTGTGAATTGTATTGAACTGAGAAAGAAATTAGAAGTCTATGCTGTTTTCACATTTTTTACTTTGAGAATTTTAAAAATTTACTTCACAACTAATGTGGGCGGTGGGGGAGGGAGAACACAAGTTTAACTTTCAAGGAACTGAAAAGACAACATTTTCTCTTAGCAAACAGTAAAACAACACAACATCATTTATGCTATTAGGTTAAATAAAACAGAGATAGAAGAATTATTAATAAGAACTCGGGAAGGCAGTGCGTGATTTTGTTACGTACAGGCTTCAACAAACAACACCCCTTCAGGAAATGTTTAAGTAACCGCGGGCCGCATTACAGTGTTAGATGTGTGAAGACTATTCCAGGTGCCGCCTCAAAGCAGGAGATGGGCCATCACAGTACAGTTTGGAGGGCACTGCGTGTGCTTCTCAGATTAATGAGAAACAGGAGAGCGCATACACTTCCCTAGAAGTTGGAAAGTCAGACTTCATGATCATTAAACAGTGGAATATTGCCCACGAAGCCATTGTGCTGTGTGAGACAGGAAGGGAACACAGGGAAACTTTCAAGGAAAGAGTCCAAATTGGTGTAGGCTAAGGAAACTATGCAATTTCCGAAAAGGACAAAAATGAGCTTTTAGGATGCTTTACTAAAAACGCCTTTACAAATCACAAGTAAAGATTTTTATTTTCACTGGCCTGCCTGGTGGGAGATATGTTTCTAATAAGCGAGGAGTGACATTTTAGCACAGTGATGTAACCAGTTGGCTATAGACCGAATTGCATTGCATTTCTTTTTGTTATCAAGTCCCATCAGGAGGCACGATTTGTTGTATGTCTCAGAGAAGACCTCCATCCAAACGTACACAAAGCCCAAGTCAGAAAGCCTGGCGTGGGGAGGGCTTCCGTCACTTGACATTTCAGCGCATCAGGAAATCGCAGCTTTGCCTAGTGCAAGAGAGGAGAAACATCTGGCTCACAGCGCGCCCTCAGAATTTTCTTGAGCTCCAATTAGAGTCACTGTGGTAGAATGTAATCCACAGCGTCTGGATATTCCCACATGTGAAACCCAACTGCAAAGCAGCGCTCAGAAGCAAGGCAGAGGAGTCTCCGCCTGCCCGCCCGCCGCCGCGCCCGCCCCAGCCTGCTTCGCCTGCTTCTGAGTGCCTGGCTCTGCCAGACAGGGGGTGACTTTGGCTGCTTGTGGGGACAGAGAGGGTGGGGGTTCCGAGCCTGTCGCCTCCAGTCAGCTCAGTGCCCACCATGCCGAACGGAATTAAGCCAGTCGAGGCGCTGGACTCGCTCTCCGCCGTCAGCTCTGCCTACCGCAGCGGTGGGCCGCCCGGCACCTGCAAGTACTGGATCCTCGACCTAGGTACCCACGCTTCCTGCACATGCTCCCTCCGGCTGGTCTCTTGCAGGGGGCTGCTGGGGCAGTTGCTGCATGCTTTGAAACAAACGTTTTGTGCTTTCATGCTGAAATGTGTTATCTGCTGCCCGCCTGGGAGAGGGGGCTGTGGGGGGCTGTTCGGTGGGGGGGCTCTCGGAAAGGGACGAGAAGCAGTCATGTGGATTGATTGCGTGGCTGTAAGGCATTCTTAACATCTGGGGACTGCTTTTGATTATCCTTTCTTTCTTGTAAATGGCATGTAAACAGGCTAAAGTAATCTATGCCACAAATTGCCTTATGATTTTAGTTGGTCTTATGTCTGTTTCAGGTTTAACTGGGGGGAGGCAGTTCAGACTATTCCAGAAAACGGTAGTGTCCAGCATTGATGTTTAGATTTTCTGATTCCTTCTCTTAGGAACTGCGGCCATATAATAAGGTAACATAAGGTTATGCTCCCGCAACCACCCGCGTATATTCAAGGGAGTGCGTGTGCCAGGCTCTGGCTTTACACACACAGCTAGACTTAAGGCAAGAAAACGTGATTCCTGTAAAGGTCATTTGAGAAGTCGATAAGTTCCATGTTGGAGGAAAAGGCAATAGGATACAAAAGAATGAAGTGAGGGGAGGAACAAGGTCTGCGGGTCTCCACAGAACTGCCCTGCAGCGCTCTGGAGGAGGCTGGCTTTCCAGCAGCCACTTTCGACATCTGTCCAGAGTGTACAGCCATTAAAGTGAGTCTCTGGCACACAGGCAGGGCTGACTTCTGCTAGGATTTCGGGCCCGGCCTGGTGCACTTCTGAGGTTTGCCCCCACTGTCAACCAACCGTTACTCACATCGGTGCTTCTGAAGTGGGCAGCCAGGGGGACCCCCAAGGGGACCAGGTGAGGCCTTCTGGACACTTCCAGTTTATTGTGAGCTCAAGAGAGAAGGGATGAGGTGGAGGGACCCACCAAAGAAGGGGAGGTCGGAGGAAAACGGCAAAAAATGTGCTTTTAGCATCTGAGGGGAAGTGGCACTATTCACATGTTTGTTCATGAAATACCAGAAGAAGACAAGAAAATTATCTGGTTAATGGGCCCCCGGAAGAGATAAGTGTTGACTGCGTGAATATTGAATTTGTTGGTATACACATTAATTTTATAAATATTCTGTGTATTTTTTGTTCACAAAGCTATCAAGACATTTCTAAGTCACCGACCCTAACTTTTATCATATTTATGTTCTGCTAAATTGTTTGAGGATGGCCTTCCTCTCTGGCGGTGTCCAGGCTGGGCGCGTCCATTAGTGACACCGAACACTATGCGTTCCACACTGGGTGGGGGAAGTAGATGACCCATAAGATCTCTTCAGTGAAAAGAATAATGTCTGTGAAGGAAAAAGAACAAGTTGGTAACATCAAAAGTCTGATTTAAAGTCTGAGCCGCTCAGTAGCCCTGGGTCTTGAGAAAATTACCTTATGTCTCTGAACCTCGTGTCTTTGTCTGCATATTGGGAGTAACAGTGGAGTACCCCTCCCAACGTAGCGTAAGCATCGCCAAAGCTTAGACCAAAATATTTTAATGAACAGTTTTGCCAAGAGATAATGGATTTCAGGAAGACATAGCATTCTTTTTATAGAGAGAATTTGAATCCTAGTGTTATTTTAGTTCCTTAGAAATTCTTCTGAAGGGACATTAACTTTTTAGATACTGGAGGATAGTTACACTATTCTGTTATTTCCCCTAGATAGAGTTTTGTTCTGGCAGTTCTGAGACGGTAATGGAAAGTCCAGGTGATGTTATCCAAGCTGTCACCACAAACTTTTTAAGCTATCACAAATTTGGAAAGAAACTGATGTCCACTGGAATTTTCATGGGAAAAAAAAATCTAATCTATTCACAGTAAAGGATAGACGAGAGAAAGCAAAATTCTGATTCTTTTTTTCTGGGGAAATATGACCGTCCATCTCTTCCCAAACCTTCACAGCAATTCCAAGACAATTTCCAGAATACCATGTAATATGAGGGTGATATTTTAATACATTCTGATTCTACTTATTAAATTGATTATGCGGAAATAGACGTACATCAGATTGAAAAAGAAAAATGATTTTGTGTAATACCCAAGAAATAAATCCCAAAATAACTTTAAAATACCCAGCAAATCATAGAGAGTGATTGCAAAGCTGTTCTTTAGACCCCCAAGCAATCGGGGGGTTCATTTATTGAAGTGCCTTGGGGAAAAGCTGTTTTTCTGCTTTCTGACATAGTCACTGAAGCATTCTCCTTCAAATGTGAATTACTCTTGCTTGGAATAATCTTCATGAAAGCCTGTTTTATGTGCAGACCTTGCCATTACCAATAACTTACACAGCCATAAACCTGGAGAGTTTTACTGCAAAGCAATTGTTAGGAAAAGAACTCAAGTTTTAGGTAAGGTCAAGAACTATAAATTATCTTTTAAGACGGTTCTAGTGGGAGAGCCCAGTTACACTGATAAGATAGAGGAACTGTTGAATTTGTTCTCATTCTGAACTAAGTATACCCTTTTATAGGACACATGGAATCTATTCCAGTCCTGTACATAGTCTCCTAAGGAAAAGCACAGTGCAGTGATCCTCCTTAACGTTAAACAGATGGACACACAAAGCGAACTGTGTGCCTTATCGTTCTCCTTGAACCCTCTTCAAATCTTGTTTCTTTTTTGATGAATGTGGATTCTCACCAATGCAATTTTTGTTTTTATAAATTAAAGGAAAACATTTGAAAGACTTAATGCAGGGAACATACAGTGTGCACCTGTTCTGAAAGTATGCACGTGGGCTCCCAGCCCTGCCCACTGCTCAGCAGGGATGCCCGTGCACAGAACATTCCGTTTCCTGTGAGTGAAGGAAAACCACCAAAACGCTTAGCACAGCACTGTATTATTTCAGCTATGAAAGCCCTTTCACACAAGTTACTGTGCAAACTAAATTCTATCTTAAATCTTTTTTGCTCTTTAAGTATTTTTGAGTCAGTTTAAGACGGGATATGCATGATAATACAGTGGGAATAGTGTCACTGTAGAAATCCAGCCACCAGTGTTCTGTCCTCGCCAACCCCTGCTGGTGTGACGTCGGCTAAATCTGTGAGTCACACTCAACGATGTGCGCACACGCACATGCATGCGTGCATGCACGTGCAGACACACACACATCTGCTTGCTGCTGCTGTGGCTGTGTTCTCTAAAAACTACATTAAAGGCTGTTTTTTCTTTGTGAGGTTAAAAACCTGCAGTTTTAAAAATAATTTTGTTTTCTCACTTTTCACTAATCAAAGATGTATTTGTCACTCTGAGCTTCTGGTGATAGTTTCAGGGAACAAAAATCAAAACCGTGTGAACACACTGGATTTATATGTATTTCCAGCCAAAATGCGAAGAAACGTAAGATTATTTGGCCTTATTTAGGGTGAACATGAAATTCTGAAGTATTAAAACTTCGAAGTCAATATTAAAAACAGACTGAAAAATTCCCTCAGTGTCCCAGGTTAGGAGCCTTCAGTGGAAATGACCTTTCCTGGCTCTGGAATCCTTTCTTCTCTCTAGACAAGGAGCAGGCCCCTGCTCTTCAGCTGTGATCTCTCTGCTCTGTGTGCTCTTTCTAAGCATGTTTCTTTAGCCAGACTTCAGGATGAACACAAATTTATGGCTTTCTATTCTGAGGAATTTCCTCCAGGTGCTCGAAGTTGGCCTCTGGTGAGCGAGCGAGTCCATAAACCCAGGGTAGGCTGCCTGGGAATTAGTCCACGGAGACTCCCCCCATTTCCTCTTCCGGTCTCGGAGGACTGGCTGGGGGCGCGGGGGGGGCGGGGGGGGCGGGGGGCCCACAGCGCAGATGCTCCCAGTCAGTTTTTACAGGCCTCACATCAAACCACCGTACAAATGTGAACCCAAAACCTACAGTTTCTCTGAAACTCTACGCTAACAGTAAAAAAAAAAAAAAATTACGGAAGGAGCAGTGGAGGGAAAGATCACATTGGCAGATCATGTTTGGGCACATTTCCGTTTTCTTCTAGTCTTTTCCTATGTGAAATGACGCACGTTTTACTTCTCCTTTGAAAATGCGACCTTGAGAAACCGTCTCAGTCGTATCCATTGTCCCATTTTCTCAGACGCAAAGCTGAAGGTTTCTCTTGTCACCTCTTGTTAAAATTAAGAACAAGTCATACCGTCCCGAAAACGGACCTGCACCCGGCAGCATGATGGGACCAGAGTTGTTCTTCTGTCCCACGACGCAGCCACGGCCACCGGCCCAAGGCCCGAGGGCCACCCCCCTCCATCTCTTGAAGCCGTGGGGGTCTTGTCAGGAGTGGCCCCGTGGCCCGGAAGCACACGGGAATGAGGGAGCCTTTGGTAACAGGACGGCAGTGTGCCTGTTGTGACGGAGAGCTAAACGCTCCCTTTGCCTGCCTGCTGCTGAGGAGGAAGCCGGCCCCCGGCGCTAGCCCCCCGCCCCCCCCCCGCCCCCCCCCCCCCCCCCGCCGCTCCCCTCCCGGTCTGTGGCTGTGCTGTTCTGTCACACGGGGCGCTAATTAACGCCAAGGACAGGCTTTGTGCCCTTAATTGGCGTTCATAGCAGAGGCGTTCTTTTCATCCCCTTCGTCCCCGGGCCGGCTTTTGTTCCCCCCTGGCATGGCTCCAGGCCTCCCTTCCTCCTTCCTCCTTCCTCCTCCTCCCCGTGGATGCTCCGCTGCCCGAGCTGCCGGAACGACAGGCCGTGGGCACTCACGGCAGGAGGCGTGCGGATTCTTAGAAAGCGGCCCGTGCTGAGGAGGTTTCGCCTCCAGTGGTGGAGACGTGAACAGCTCCAAGTACAGTCGCCCTGACCCTCTTTTCTTTGTGTTTTTTGGCTTTTGTCATTGTTTTGCTACGTAATGTCCGAGGACGAGAGTGGGCAGGTTTCAAGAAATTACAGACTGGTCATGTGAAAACTAAAATTCAGTGCCATTCAGTTCTTGTAGGGCGGTGGGGGGGGGGGGGGGCTGTCCTAACATCAAATCAAAGTTTGGGATTGCAGCCCCTTAACCGTTTGCGTGCTTGGAAGTGGGTGGTAACCATGGGGACTGCTAAGTACGCACACCTTGGGCTTTTGGCCTCCTCGGCTGTGGTTAACATTTTAATCCCAGTTTCCAAGTGCTTAGCTTTAAGTTAGAGCAGCATTTTGCCTTTGGTAGAGGTATTACTAAAACAGTTAGGAAAGAGATTCCTAACTGCTTAGGGCTTTATGTTTTCTTTATTTTTGAACCAAATGACCAGGGACCCTAAAATATAATGTACTAGATATTTGCTTTGTGGTTTCTGGGGGGGAACCATCCATTTCCTCATTCTCCAGGGCTGTAACTCTTTCCAAACTAATACTCCACTCTCTTGAGACTGAAGCTTCAGCTAACTGCTGTTGACGAGGACATGAAGAGTGATACTGCTTGGCAAGCTCACTGCAGAACATTCCAAGGCCGTTTTTTTTTCTTCCTACTGCTATGTAAAATTAGTATACGGTTATATGAAATGAGTTACGTGGCTATATGAAAACATAAGTTTGCATGGCTTATAGCATATTTTAGTTAGGTATGTTCTTAGGCAATTCATGCATTTTCTAGAGTGTAGGAAAAAGGCTTTTGCATGTTGGCATTCTGGATCCAGTCTTATTTAAAAATAATAAATTTGTATATGAACGAGGAGAAATCTGTCAGCACCTGCAACAAATCAATCATGCAGTTTAAACCACTAACTACAGAATGTTCTTTTAAGCCATTTTGCATGGGAGTGTCTTTGTGTACCTCCTGCTTCATTTAGAGACATTTTCAGCTTTTGGGAAATCTATAAATTGCCCCCTAAAAAAATCTTTGTTTCTTCTGTAAGAAGGTAGGCTGATTTATTTCATTTTTTTCCAACCAGTAATAAGACATTAACCAAAAACTTAAACGTTCATCATAAAGAATACAGTGCAAATGTAAGCTTCCTTCAAATAAGATTAGATCCTTCACTGCTAATACTTTGTGTTTCATATCAGGAACAGTTATACCCATGGGTTAAACATTCCTGTTCCTTAGCAGTCTTTGAACCTCTGAAAGGCAGAATCAGATGAAGGGAATGTTATGTGAGCATCACAGGATTGCTTATTTCCCCCCAAATTAGCTTTCTATTCCCTTAAATGATGATTATCTATTCAGGGCAATAATAAATGCTGTATTGCCCTGGGAATAGCTTCCCAAATAAGAAATTAAGAATCAAGAACCCATTATTTTATCTCAGAGAAAAACCTCATTATCCCTAAGTCCGCGGTATACTAAATACTAAGTAATCTAGTAAACACATGATATTTGTTTTTATAATAATCTTTCTTTGTGTAAGTGGTAGTCATCTTAAGCTTGTGGAAAGAACAGCCATTTGACTTTTGGGGAACACAGAGGTTCTCAGCTTCTGAAAAAGCCAAACAAATAGAGGAGCATTCAGAAGTTTTCCTGCTTTTGAACGGTCAGCAGACCGGGGCTGAGAGCAGCATGCCCCAGGATGTCACTAATCGCCTGCATGGTGGTGCCACGTGGCTGTGTACTCACAGGCAGGGCCCTCTCCTGCAGACCCTCCACGGAAGCAGCCTGGTCTGCGGCTTACAGCTTCTGTTTATGTGTGTAGAGAGAGCAGTAGAACCAGGTGAGGTGTCAAAGGCCCCTCTGCCCCGTTGGCCCCTGCTGCCCAGGACTTCACATGGAGCAGCACGGTGGGGCCACTCGATGGCTGGAGAACTTTCCGTGTGAGTGCTGCTGCTACACGGCCTTTCATTCTGATTTCCCAGCCAATGTTGCTAGAGAGCCATGTACATCAGGAGAGTGGGGGCCAGGCTGGAAGGTGTCAGAAAACCCTGGTAGACAGAAATGTCTGCAGCTTGCAGGATTTGTGTGTGTTTCTCCAGTCTCTCTCTCTTTTTTTTGCAGTTTTTTAAAAAACTGTCTTTCTTCCATCCAGCAAGGATATCTTTAAACATCTGTTTTTGTCCTTGTGTGAAAGTCAGGAATGAAATCCCCTCCCTGTCATCACTGGCAAGATAGCTCCTTGGGGATTGCTTTTCCCCTTGTGACACCTTAGGCTTTTGGTTGCAGAAAAGCCTGCTGTTCATCTCCCAAAAAATATATTTCAAGAGCTAACTCATGTAAAAGGCAAAGAAAATGCCCCTGTTTTCCGGAGAAAAAAGGAATATGGGCTAGAAGCTCTCCTCCAACAAAGCCAGCATTTGTCCCAGGGAGAGGAGGTTCACATAAAGAAATAAGCCCCAACATAAAAACAGGGTTTAAAAAGAAGACAAGTACTCTCTGACAACATAGTTGGGTTTTACAACAGTGTGGTTTCCTGTGTGTGGATGTCTGCCTCAGGCGAGCGGTCAACCCACACGTGCCCGGTTCTCCCCCACCACCCTGGAAGGGGGTGTCAGATCAGCAAGACACACTGTAGCATTCAACCTTGACTATCACTATGCTTCCGTCTCCCAGTGTCCCGGTCTCAAGATATGACGGCTTCTTAGCTCACCTCTTCCTAGAAGCCAGCCTGGTGATGAACTGTCACCAGCCACAGATGTACTTGTCCCTAGAGCATTCCTGATCCAGCCAGTGAGCCAGGGCCTTCTTTGTTCAGGGCATGGATAACTCCATTCATTAGATTTGTATTAAATTCCTTACATTGATCCAGACTAATCCATCCTTTGTGTTCTCCACTATCAAAAATGACTATTATTTCATTTCTGAGGAGTTTTCACATTTCCACTTTGGCAGTATGTGATATCCTGTTCATCTGATTAGCCAAGCAAAGGATTATGCCATCTGCTTTCATTTTTATTTAGTTTCTCAGGGTTTCCTTATGAAAATTCAAGTGTTGAAATTCACGTGGAGAAAGATCTTTTTTTTTTTTTTAAGAGTTTATTTATTTATTTGACAGAAACAGAGAGCGAGAGCAGGAGCACAAGCAGGGGCAGTGGGAGAGGGAGAAGCAGGCTCCCCACTGAGCAGGGAGCCCGATGTGGGGCTCGATCCCAGAACCCTGGGATCATGACCTGAGCCGAAGGCAGATGCTGAACGACTGAGCCACTCAGGCGCCCGAGAAAGATCTTTAAGATGAGACACTTTCCTGACTAGAAATTCTGACAGGTTAGCATTCCCCTCCCAGGAATGAATTCGAGAGGGAAAATGATGCTTGTAGTTCTGCATTTGTTGACATAGCCACATTTTCCAGTGATTATGTAATGTTTTAAGCGTTTTCAGAAACCACACTAAGAATAAAGAGCATTTAGAGATTTCTCTAAGAGTCAAAAGAGCGAAATTTGCACGTGCGACTTCCGTTTGCATGCATGTCTGGTTAGGTAGAGGTTACAACCCTTGTGTCTCTGTTGCTCCACGTGCTATGTGGTGGTGAGAAGCCATTCTTTGTTCATGACGTGACTCCCTGAGCACCTGACAGGGACACTGTGCTTTCTGTCCCCACACAGCCTTGCTTTCAACCTCCCAAGAGACAGGTTGGAGAGATTGTTTCTCCTCGAGTCCAGTTGTTTCTAGTTGAGTCTGTTAATTGATGCCAGTGATTACATTGTGTTCTTCCATTCAGGGGTCCCCTGAGGTGGGCTGCTAGTGAACACTAGTGTGAATTCGTGGAAGGGGGCTGCACAGGGAGGGGTGAATGTGCTGGTCATTTATGTGCATTTTCTCAGGCCGCAAAGACCATGTGTTCTTCATTAGAGTGCTATGCTGGACCTCTGGGTGAATCTCGGGATTACTTAAAAAAAAAAAAAAAATTCAGGAGTTTAGTCTTTCTCTCCATGTTTTCTGTGTTTCCTTCATCTTTGAAAGCAAATACAGAGCTCACATTTTTGCATTAAGGACTCCCCTTGCAAATTTGCTTCTGTTGTTCTTGCCACATTTTTCACTCATTACCATTCCACAGACTGTAGGGCTGCTCACTACCTCTGTACAGCTTCTGACTTTTTAAAAAGATTATTTCCTGTGTTATCGTGAATTTGTGTGACAGTTTCAGACCAGAGTGAAACCCTGGAAATGCGGGACACCAGAACATAGGTGTGGGGTGGGGGGCAGCAGATAACTGCCTGAGGGTGCGCGTCCACTGTGTGTCTCAACCCCCAATGCATCGTTACTAATGCTGATTCGCATACAAGATGAGTGGAACATAGATAAGAGTGAGGTAACTGGAATGAAAAAGAAAGCAATCAAGAAAAGTTTTCAGATACTTACGAATAGAATATAGACTTAAGTTTGGAAATATATTATAAAAATACTTGCTCCAGTATTCTGAACCGCCAAAAGTGTAACTCTCCTTGGGCAGGTCAGTTTCCCCCTTCAGTACGTGAAGTTTCCCCCAGTAACACCCCAGCTTCGTCTCCCTCATCATTGTCATAAATTAACACGCTTAGCCTGTGTAGGTCATTGTAATCGCTGTGTGATACAGAGATGCAATTCCTAGAAACGCGTCTGAGAGAATAATTTACTGATTAGCTCACTTTTTATGTGATCTTCAAGAGGATTTCTAGTGTATTATGGCCTTTTTTTTCCCCCCATTCCAAAAAGATGTTACCTTGATTCCAAAAGCAGGGAATTAAAAGCCAGTTTGAAAAGTATAGAGATGATAGTCATTTACTGAGAAAATTTTGCTCTGGCATATTTGAACCAACCCAGTCAGCAGCCATAAGCAAGCAACTTCTTTGCTCCATCAAGTAAATTTTTAGATCTGATTTTCTGTACATTGCGACCTTCCTGGTATGGTACAAGAATCTCCTAAATTAAAATGTGATTTACTGTGTTGAATTCTTGACAAGAGGCTTGAGAAACTGCCGAAGACCAGGTGGACCTGATTACACCCTGCCCAGCCTGTTCTGAAATAGTCTGATGGAATTATTTTCAGACATGAGAAGCAGCTGCCCCGAAGTGGCCTTGAATTATCTTCCTTTAGCACATAATCTTTCTCTAGCAATAACTACTGAAGAAACATTGCTTCACGTCCTTATAACTAGAATTATAAATTAGCGGTTTGCCCTGGGAGGGTGCTGAGCTCTGAGTTAGGTTGATCCTGGTTAGAGGATGTATCAAGACATCACTGCATTGTTCATTTGACAGGGATTTTTGAGCATGTACAATGGACAGAAAGATGGGAATATCTTCCTTCAAAATGAGCTACAGTCGTTCTGGGACACTCTGTGCAGGAGGATTTGAAATGTGAGCCAGCAGGTTATTGGAAAGTCTCCCAGGGTTGAGTGTATGCATCTGTGTGGCAGTCATGCCTCATCAGACGGGACGCGGCTATCAGCGCTGGTCCCATGTGCGCGTCTGGCTGACATCATGTGGAGTGAGGGGCGCTTGTCTCTGCAGATGGGCAGCGTGTGGTGCAGCGCTGCGGCTCCGGCCACCCGGGAGAGATCAGGCCCTTGCTGTCCTAACCGTCCCTTCTTCCTGTGCCTGGCCCAGGGGGGCCTCCCTCCCCCCCCGTGTGCCTCCTGCAAATTGCTTCTGTGTACAAATAGGAGGATTGCCTCCTGTTTGTGTCAGACTGTGATTTTACAAAGACCGTGTTCGTTCCTGTCCTCCCAGCAGCCTGGGGAGGACTCACTGTCACTCCACAATCAGAAAACTGAAGGCCTTGTCCGGTACCTAGCCCAGGACCTGACGGGATGGGGCTAGAACCTGGCCCCATTGCTTTTGCATTCATCTGGAAAGGGCTCACTTGAAGGTAAAGCAGGCTTTAAACTCTGCAGAGACAGCGTGAACAAACAACAGACCTCTCTGCCCTGTACCATGGGGACAGAAAAGGAAGAAAGGCCGTAGGAGTGCCTCGAGGGAATGCCAGGGTTTCAAGGAACCGTTTCCCACTCCAGGGGCTGGTGTTCTTCGTTCTGTCCACAGGCACACTCAGCACTGCAGGATTATAAACATCCCGAGACTTCCTACCGTCGTAGAACAGGGAGAGGGCTGCAATGAAATGTGATCCTTCTTAGTCTGCAACTAGCAGGATATGGTCCTTTCTCCTTTTTTTCTTACAATAAAAAAAAAAAGTGCTTTATTAATCACAGATGTCTCAGATTTAGTGACTGGGACGAGAAGGCGATTCATCTTCACCCCAGTCTCAGTGTTCTGTGTGCTCACGGGTGCAACTCCTTCCTGCAAGGGGCGGAGGGTTAGCACTCCTGCCTTCCCTCCTTTCTTGAGTTGCTTCCCTTTTTTTAAGAAGAAATCTAGCATGGACTCTGTGTGAACTCTGACTTTAGCAAAGAAGTTGCTAAACCAAAGCCTTGGTTTCCCCCTCCAAACAAGAAGAGAGAAACCTGAATTGATTCCCTCTCTTAGGCTTCAGCAGGCCACAGATGGCTTCCTCATGTATACGCGCGAGTGCCTTTTTAAAAGACTGTGATGGGCTGATGGCATCTCCTTATGCTGCTTTTTCTTCTTCATATGGGACAAGTTTTTAAAAACAAATGGGAAGAAAATGAAGTAATCCATCTGGGTTCCTTCATTCATCCTTCATCTCAAAATGATTTTGAGGATATCCTGGTCATCAGGAGAGGCTTGTGATTACCAAGATGGTTACCCCGAGTCCCCGTTATCTGGGTGCTCGCAGTTGCATAAATACAGTGTAGCAGGAAGTCCTGTACTATGGAGGAGTCCTGGAGAAGGTTGCCTCAACCATCCTACCTTTGTAAATAGCACTTTACAGTTTATAAAGCTCATTAACCCCATTCTTTCATGCGATCCTGTGGTAGCCCTGTACGATGAGGAAATCCAGGCGCCAGAATGTCGGCCTGGGGTCATGGATGTTGAGTGGAAGAACCAGGCTCAGGCTGAGACCCTTTGACAAAAATCCAGAATTCCTTCTGCCATGCATAATTGACCCTCCCTCTGGACCTTGAATCGGTGGAGTTTCCCCAAGCTGAAAAGAGGAACACACATCCCCAAACCAGACATGATGTGACTGCAGCCATTCTTGGGGGTGGGGAGGCTGGGGATGGGGTGAGAAAGCAGCGGTCCTGAGTGTTGAGTCTTTTTCTCTTCCAAGAAGTTAGGAGTTGAGGGGAAGGCAAGACACAGTAAGTGAAGGTGGAAACAGGAACAGATGCAGTTTCTCTGAGTGACAAATGAGTTTCCATCCTACTTCTCAGGTTGGTTCGGTCCTGAACCCTCTTTCTGTCCCCTGGCCCCCACCATGCATGATGGGTGCTGTTCACGTGCACAGTACCCTCACCAGTGGCTCCTGGGCCTGCCTCTGCCTTGCAAGAAATCGTCACATAGGGCAGGTCATTACAAGAATAGCCTCAGTCCACTCTGAATTACCATCTTGTAAGTAAGTGATTTACAAGCTGGTGAACTTGGCTAAGATTAGATGTTACTTGGAGCTCCCTTTACAACTGATGTATATACCACCCAGTCAGGATATGACCATTCACTGTGGTCAACGTAAGTTACCAGGCAATATGCTTAGTCGGTAAGCTAGCCCGTCATTGGTAATCGACTTGCTCACTTATGCATTTGTCATTTACTCGGCGTATACTTACTTACTAAGCTCTGAGGATGTGCCAGACATCCTGTTGGCAGCTGGGCACGTAGTTGTGAACAAACCAGACCCAGTGCCTGCCCACGTGAAGCCTGGAGTCTAAGGTCACGGTTGGCTTCCTGCCTTGACAGTTACCCAGCTGGGAAAGTACTGGCATGAAATGGTTATACAGAGCTGGGGCCATAGGGCCCTCCATCTGGGGGTTACTCTTGTTACTGGCCTGAGCCATGCACAGTCTAATCCAAGCACAAAGGTGAGGTTTGAGAGGAGGGGGCCTGCCTGCGCAGTGTTTGTACCTGGGCAGGACACTGCTGACTCAGCACATCACAGCCACCGGGAACTCTTCTGGGAAAGGCACCTGTGTGCGGACCAGTAATTTAAGGTCTTCCCAAGGAGACCTTCTAAGCCCTGTGTTTGTTTTGTGACTTATGCTCACCTCGTGCCCAATAGCATTAAAGACCTTAGTTCCACTAGGTACCGTTAGGACATGTTTACTTTCAAATTTGCAGCAGAGCGGTTGGTCAAGTGGTTAAAGTCTCTTCTTCACTTAACTAAAAAAATAGGCCCTTTATTTCATCCTATTAATAAGTATATTAAGTTTAAATAATTTTTAACTTTTCAAATTTCGGATTTATGCATTATGTCACAATCCAGTGAAGAGCATAAAATGGTCTATTAGAATCCATAGATTTGGGTAAAAACGTTTATGTATTATAAAAAAAAACACAACAATTTGTTGTTTTTCTTGGAGGGTGTCAAACAGGTGAAGAATTGAGCATTACTATTAAAGACGAAATGGAAAGATAATGTATCAGACCTGCACTAGATAAAGTATCTGCTAATCCTAGAGACAGATGAAGAAAGTTTCCCTCTACCTTTACAGACTTCTGAAATGACATTGTTTTCCCAGGTAAAATTTAAAATTCAACGACATTGAATAGGGGCGCCTGGCTGGCTCAATCAGTAGAACATGCGACTCTTGATCTCTGGGTCATGAGGTCAAGCCCCACACTGGGTGTTGAGATTACTTAAAACATCTAAAACAATGCACTTAAAATTCAGTAAAATTTTCTTCTTAGTTTGTAATAGCTGCTAGATTTTTTTAAGTCCTAAACATTCCAGTAAAGTGAAACAATGTCATTAAGTGGTTTGATAAACAGCAGCTCAGGAAGAGAACTGCTCTCCCTTTCAGAACAGCATTCATCACAGGTGAGCTCTGGCCTTGGGCAGCTCTGCCTCCTTCCTGGGTCTGGGAGGGAACGTCCAGGCCATGTTTATCATGCCTGATCTGCCAGGTGAGGAGGAACTCTCTTTTGAACCTACTTCCCAAAATGCAAAGAACCAAACCCAATGCAGCTGAGCCCACAGAGAAAATGACATCTCCCGTTGTTCTTGAGCCATTTTTACAACCACCAGCTCCTCTCCAGGCAAGGCTAAAATGCCCTGGGGGAGTGATCCTTGTAAAGCCAGCCGGCTCCCACAAAATGTTATTGATGCCTCCTGAGGGCATGCTGGGTCTGCTGACCGGAGGAGATGTCCTTATGCTTCGGGGGACTGCCCCGCGTTCCCGCCCACCATGCTCTCGTCCACTTCCCAGTGGCCCTGCGGCTTTGGTGGACAGAGCCTGTCAGAATTCCAGTGGGTGTCCCCATCTCACTTAGGATTCACGTGATGTGCTCTCCTGTGCCACAGTCCCTCAAATTCTCACTTTTAGGTACGGAACACAGGTGAGGTTCGTTCGTGGGCTCAGGTGGTGCTCCCCATTACTCATAATGTGTGAGTATTCTGCTTAGGAACGTGAAGACCTGGCATTGATTGGGTTGTATTACAGTAAGTGAGCCTCAGTCTCTTTCCTGCCCCCCCTCGGCTCACACAAGGCACAGTGGGCTCCGTCGGTGACAGCTCATCAGAGGTTGGCCAGCCCAGGATGTGTCCGGCCTCCAGCTGTGCACCACCTCCACAGTCCTTTGTCTGGTGCCATTATCCAGCTGGACGAACGTACATCGAAGACAAGATTGTCCTACAGATATGGGCAGTGATTGAGCTGGCTCTTCTTCTTGAGGCTGGGGATTTCTGATGTTTCCGTTTGATAGATAATAGGTGCCTACCGTGTGGCAGGCACCGTGGCAGGCCTGGGGAGTACCGCAGGTAACAAAGCAGATGAGGCCCCTGCCCTCATGGAGCTGATGTTCTCATGATTTGGTTACATGGGTTATTCAAGCTCAGCTCATTCGAAGGCCAGCTTCAGTGCTGCCTCCTTCACGAAGCCTTCCGTGATCCTTCCACTCGATTCCCCTTCTTCTCAACCTCCCAACAGAGTTGGTACTCACTTACATCATGTGTCATAGCCTGGCATAATAGTTATGTGGTCCTAGAAAACACTGCATGGTGGATCCCATGGGCGAAGGAAGGTTTTATTCCTCTCCGTTCAGTGGCAGGTACAGGGCTTGGCTCCGAGTCCCAGCACAGTAAATGACTGAAAAATGTCACCTGCTGTGGCTAGCACAGATTCTTGCTAATAGTTGGAACTTTAAAAAAAAAAAAAAAAACTTCAATTAAATAAATTATTGGGACGCCTGAGTGGCTCAGTCAGTTAAGCAGCCAGCTCTTGGTTTCAGCTCAGGTCTTGATCTCAAGGTCATGGGATTGAGCCCCAGGTTGGGCTCTGTGCTCAGCTCAGAGTCTGCTTGAGATTCAGCCTCTCCCGCTCATGTTCTATCTGAAATAAATCTTTAAAAATTAATTAAATAAGTAATTATCATTTGGTGTGTAGATTATCCAGACCTTCCTCTTCTTTTTGTCTTTCTTACTGTCCTTCCACAAGAGTTCCCGGGCACTGTTTCCCTCTTTGCCCTTTATCCTAAATCAGCACCTGAGAAGGTTTCTGGGAAGTACTTAGAGTGCGCATGTTACCACCTCAGTGGTCTGCTCTCCTGCCTCTCCTCTAGACAGTACCTGAGGAAAAGGGGAGTGATAGGGAAGCGTGGTAGTGACTCTCATCTTAAAGTTAAAACTAAAGATAGAAAGAAATGAATAAATACATATACACATACATTTATGTATGTATATACACACAGACCAAAAAGTTTTTTACTCTTCAACAAAATACTGTATCTGTATTGATTGGTTTTGAAACCAAAGTCTGGCTCTGAGAAAATCTAGATTTTTAAGAATGAGTGATCCTGCTGTTTATGGAAGATTATACTCTCTACCCGTGCAAGGCTTAGTCCAGGGCAGGAATGGGACGGCAGTTGGACAGGGATCCGCTGTCTCGTCCCAGCATCTGGAGCGTGAGTGGGAAACTGCTGTGGACTCTCTTGCGTATAATCACAGGATTGGGAGGGATTAGCGCTCCTGCTTTGTAACTGCAGCGCATGATGGTCTCCAGTGGCACAGAGGTAAATAAAGCAAATACAGGTGTCCGTACGATAGGATCTTCTCCAAGATTAGTTTTAATATATTTTTAAGCCTTCAAAAGATTTAAGAAAATAACAAGCATAGTGGATGATCTTCTTCCTCATTCCACTTCTTAAAGTGTAAAACGTTTTATTCCATTCCACGGGGGTGACACCCTAGAGTCAAGTACTCAGGAAAAGGCCAAGCGCAGTGTCCAGGGTCACCGGTTTTCCGTTTGTGAAGTAATGCCTCATAACTGCATGGATTTGGTGAGCGCCACTGTTTCCTAAGCTTTTTTATATCTTTTTTCCTCCTGAAAAATCATCACTTCAGGGTTGACTAGATTTTTGAGATCCAGTGAGAAGATTCATTTAGATATATTTTCTGTAAAGCATTTTGGTTATTTGAGGAAGGCTTCCCCTCACATTTCTTTTAAAAATGTGTTGTTGTTTTTGTTAATTGCTGCTGGTATTTCGACGTGAAGTCACCTCAAGGTTGAGCACAGAGATACGGACAGCCGCGTAGCTCAAGAGTCTGGCCACAGGCTGGCTCTCCCCCAGACCAGCCAGGCTTTACCCCTTCCACAGCCGCTGACTTTGCTCTTGACGCACCTTCCCAGATGGGTGTCATTTGTCCCAAAGTCTGACCAGGTCAAATCCGTACAGACTTGGGTGTATTTTAAGTGATGATGACCTTTGCAGTCTGTGGTGATGACACTGGCCTTCAGCATTGGTACCTTGCGGTTTTGGGAGGGAACAGTACCTCTTGAGAAGAGTATCACTGGGAACAGCTCAGGTTTGGGCCCGCTTTGAAAGGTGTGTGCGTGAGAGATGGACCTCGGCCTCCAACAGGTCCACCCTGCAGGTGGCGCGTGGGCAGCCACAGCTGGGCGCCCCCTGCACGCCACACGCAGCCCGGCTCTGCCGCCACAGCCTGTCGGCGACGTTGGGAGCATTCTTTGTGGGCCGTTCAGTCAAACCTGCTGTGTCTCTCTTGTCCTCCAGACTCGCTGTCCGTCTCCAGTAACGACGCCAGCCCGCCGGCCTCGGTGGCTTCTCTGCAGCCCCACATGATGGGGGCCCAGAGCTCCCCGGGGCCCAAGCGGCCCGGAAACACGCTGCGCAAGTGGCTGACGAGCCCGGTGCGGCGGCTGAGCAGCGGGAAGGCCGATGGGCACGTCAAGAAGCTGGCGCACAAGCACAAGAAGAGCAGGGAGGTCCGCAAGAGCGCCGACGCCGGCTCGCAGAAGGACTCGGACGACAGCGCGGCCACCCCGCAGGATGAGACCGTCGAAGAGGTCAGAGCCCCGCTCGGCTGGAGCCCGTTCACCAGGCAGGGCCACCCACCGGGCCCGCCGGTTTCCCCTGCGGTCGTAGGAATAGCTGCCTCTCGTGAACACACTACTTTGGTTCCGTTTCCCTAGGTCCCTGGGACTGTCTGCTCCTTAAATCCCTTGTCAGCAGACCGTTGGGATCGGTGGGGACAAGCTGTCCCCATAGCAGCTCCGCGTTAACACGGGCAGGACCCGTGGTGGCTTCTGAGAAAGAGCTCGGAGGACAGTGGGCCTCCGTGCCTCCCCCCCCTCAGCCCCCCAGGTATGGGCACCCCCAGGCCTGCTAGAAGGAACGGGGCGCTGTGCTGCCTAGCCCTTCTGTTCACGTGCCACAGACAAGCGGGGGATGCCATTCGATGCTGCAGGTCTAAGCAGTCCCTAAACCATGGCGTGGCCCTGTGCAGGCAAGCACCAACTTCAGACATGGAAGGACTGGAGGAGTGTGTGCGTTCCTCCCCCCCCCCCCCCCCCATACTCATACTCCTGTCTGTCCTCAGTGGAAAGCACCCAGTGAATTCAGTTTGCTAACCAATAAACGCTTCATTATTTCCATGTCATTAAAGATAAATGTCTGTCGGTCAGCCAGGAATTTTTTTAAGTTTCTTTTTGTTTGGGGTTGGGGAGCTTTAAATGATACTGCAAGGAACAGAATCCCTTCATGATCCCCAGGCTGGCTCTGTCAGGCTGGTGGTGTCAGTGAGGGACCCTCAGAGTTTTTAACTGAGACCACCCCCCCAGCCCCACCCAGCTCCCTCAAAAAGAAAAAGGCAGACAGAATGGATAAGATTTGTATTGTTTAATTTATTTTGCAGACATGGGTTTTCTGCTGCTTTTTTCCTGGGCATATTTTGCCCTGGGTTTTCACTAGAGTATGTGGTTTATTATGTCCTCATCTGTCTGTTTTCTACATCTGTGTCCTCTTAGTGAAATAAAACTGACAATTTTTCTAAAAGTGAAAGCAGAGTAAAATTGAGGTGAGACTAAATTCAGATTCTCCTGGTGCATTTAGAGTTATATTGTTCCTTATGCCATTATAATTTCAGTGAATTTTATTCTAGCAAGGAACCAAAAATTAAAGCAGACCAGAGGAACTGAAACAACCTGAGAATTACTAACGGTTCAGAGTTTTGAACTGATCCGGGGTGGGGGGTTGGGGGTTGAAGATGATAGGTGTTCAAAGCCTAACGGGTAATGCTGGCAGAGACCCCTTCAGAAGACACGTGCGGCAGCCCTTCTGTCATTCAAGTCGGCAAGTGAAGTAGCTGGATTGCAGGAAGGGGATGAGCAGTTACTATCGGGTGGAAAGAGCTTGCTTGATTTCTGTCCTCTCCATTCCTGTCCCAGCTATACTTTCCCAGTTAACCCCTTAGGGTTCCTCTCTGTGATCTGACCTTGACAGTCGGGCCTAGCATATAATGAGCAAACATTGGTTTGATTTCAGAGAGGCCGGAATGAGGGCCTGAGCAGTGGCACGCTCTCGAAGTCCTCATCATCCGGCATGCAGAGCTGCGGGGAGGAAGAAGGGGAGGAGGGGGCCGACGCCGTGCCTCTCCCCCCGCCCATGGCCATCCAGCAACACAGCCTGCTCCAGCCGGATTCACAGGACGACAAGGTGAGCGGCCCACGCCACTGCACCCCAGCCTCGCTGTGGCAGCTGGTGGCTCCAGGGCTGTGAACAGCCACCTGGAAAATGTGCTGCCCATTTTCACCCCGAAAGTACAAATAACAAAGTCAATTTAGACCAGGCAGTAGACCAACATGTGTAGTTTCTCATACATGTGCCCTTGTATAAATACATTCAATGCATTTTTAATGATGCTTCAGTAACTGTTACTTTTAAAGTAACTTTATTTTCTGTTTACTGTACCGCCCGGGGTCCCTGAGAGAGGAGTCCGAGAAATCACGCGCAGTCTTGGTGACCGCATCCCTGCGCGAACATTAGGCCATCTTGCTCTCCCTGCAAGGTGTTTTTGCACATGGGCATTCTTTTCAGATGGGATTGTATTCCTGCCCAGTCCCTCTGTCCAGCATGCCTCATGTTAGCGTTTAGGATCAACTGGGATGTGGGGATAGGTGTCAAGGTGTAGGGATCAGTTCAAAACCATAAATCTCCTCTTTGGGTGTATGTGGAGCTTCAAACCAGGCCTGGGTTTTTGTTTGTTTAGATCTAAAACCAACATTTTGTGCATCCCGGTTGTAGAGCCCTAAACTATCCAAAAGAAACCTGGTGACTGGCTTGCACGTCCTCTTGCATTCTGGCCCAGGTGTTGCAAACCGTGCTATGAAGTCATTACTAGAGGGGTGCCTTGGCTTTTTGTTTTTTGGTTCTTTTTGTTTTGGGGGGGCAGTAACTAAGCTTTCTGAATAAAACAGATGTTTTCATCATTTTTGCCCAGTCTTCCTCTTTTTCCTTCCCTGACTCCCTCTTCAGTGCTAACACAGTCATTTGCTGGATTATCTGTGTTTTATGACCTGGACTCTGCCCTGGCCCAGTGATGGGCGGCTGTGAGGCCGAGGCAAACCACGAGTTAGTCTTAACGTGGGCAGCCACCTCCCACCTCCTGGGAACCCACCTTCCCCCCCGTTGTGGCACTGTGGGGCTCGGCTGGAGGATGTGGCTTGGGTTGGCGTCTGGAGTTTGGAGGCCTGTGAGGTGCAGGTGGGCGCTGAGGGAGCTGAGGTGAGGTGAGGTGACAGAGGGCCTCACCCCCTGCACAGAGCAGACTTGCCAGGAAATGGGAACATGTCATTTCTCAGACAATTCCTAAACTATTTTGTGGCATCCCAAGCTGTACCTTCCTTGAAAGCAGGAAACTGAAATTTCGTAAATCTGGATGGTTAGCCAAAGTGAGATGTGGGGCCTGGTTGACTTACTCCCCTAGTAAGAGTGTTTTTCTCCATGTAAGGAGTGGATTGTGCTGTATACTTCAGTGGCTGAAATCATTTATTGGTTATCGTGTTACCTCATTGGGTATTATCAGTAGCAGTTCTTCATTTACAAAAATCTATAGTGATATTCCCAGAGAGTATATTATCTTGTGACTAATATTTTGTTTTGTTCTGTTTTCTCTTTTTGTAAACTTTCACTGCAGCATTACGTTGATTTGTGTTCTGTGTCTGTTTTGGCTCAGTTTCCTTACCTCTCCATTTGAATTTTTTTCTTTGTTTTCTTCACCCCCCCCCCCCATACTCCAGATTTCATTAGACCAAACCAACATTTGTTTTGCAAATCCCATATCTGGATCCACACATGTAAAAGCCTCGTTGTGAATGTATGAATCCGTATCTGTCTCCTGTGAGAAATGCATTGTTAGGACAGCTAGCCGTGTGTCGCATGCATCTCTGCTGTCCTTAATATGAAGCAAGGTTCATATTACACCCCTCTTCTAGTTTCCAGTTAATTGATGGCACAAGTAATCTGCAAACACAGTGTGTTTGCTAATTACTGAAACTTGAATTCAGCAGCCCCTCCCTCAAATTCCTTACCTGTCAAACCCCTGTACACCCTGATTCTAGCCGTAAATGGCATCTCATAGCTTGTGAGGCCACAGATCTTCTGTACTCTGCACTAATCATTGGGGAAATGGATGGCACAGAAAATGGTGAGCTTGTCCCCCCTCTTCCCTGTCTGGTCAGTGCACCCCCGGTTCCTTTCCTTTTCTTTCTTTTAACCCCATAAACACAGGCGAGCCATTTTTAGTATCCTGTTCGGTTTCCTGGTTATTTGAGGATCACTCGTTAGACCCTAAGCCTTTCATTCTTGCGTTGATCAGATTCTGTGTTTTTTCCTCCTCAGCCACTAGCCTATAGCTGGCAGTTGAAAAAGTTACAGTTAGCAATCTCCCGCGCCCAGTCACCTCTTTGAAAACCATTATGATGTTACATGACTGAGGATTAAAAACAGACTTTGTCTGTGTACCACATGTATCCCAGACAGGTTTTATTTAGTATTTCATGTCAGAATATTGTAAATTTAAAAGGATGACTTTAAATAAATGCAAACAAAGACAAACTTGTGGTCTTTTTGTCTGGAATTACTTTGAAAAAGAGATTGAGCTTGCAGGAGAATTTACTGTCTGTCCAGTGACTAACATGAGGCACTCCCCTCCCCCTTCTTTTTCTCTTCACTTCTGCCGTAGGCCTCTTCTCGGTTATTAGTCCGCCCCACCAGCTCCGAAACTCCGAGTGCAGCTGAGCTTGTGAGTGCAATTGAAGAACTCGTGAAAAGCAAGATGGTAAGGCTTCCCAGAGAAAGTCTGAGGTTTGGAAGCTGCGGTAACGGCTGCTTGCAGATGGATGTGCCCCTGTTCATGTCATGCTCCGATCTGCAGAATGTGTCTGTGGCAGGTTACACAGGTGGAGTCCCCAAGGCCACCCTCACTCCTGACCAGCTGCACATTTGGGGTACCCAACACCACCCTCAGGTTCAAGAATTCGCTTGAAGGACTCACAGAACTCAGAAAAGGTGTGATACCCCTAGTTGTGGTTTCTACTGTGAAAGGACAGATTCAAATCAGTCAGGGAAGAGGTGCGTGGGGCAGGGTGCAGGAGGGCTCCAGGGTCAAGCTTCCAGCTGTCCTCTCCCAGTGGAGTCATGCAGAGCACTGACTTCTCCTGACCACGATGTGTGACATCGTTGCGCATCACATATGTAGAGTCTGGCCAACAGGGGACACTAACCTGAGCCTCGGTGTTGAGAGTTTTTATTTGAGCTTAGTCCCATACACAAGCCATTGCCTGCTGGCATGGCTCCCCTTTGTCTCCTGCCCCTCCAGAAATCAAGATACCACGTGGCCCAAAGCCCCCACCAGGAGTCACACTGTTGGCATGGACTGTCTGTCTTGGCCCAAGGCGCCTAGGTAAATAGACATGCCTATCAGGCAGGACATCCAGGGGGGTTAGCGGCACCTTCCAGGAACCAGGATTAATCCGTTCTTGCACCTACATTGACCGCAGTGCTAGCACCATTTTCGCAGGTGTGGTCAGTTCCGCTCATGTCTGCAGGTGTGCCCTCGGCCAGTGGCACACACCCATAGCTTGATAGTTCCTTTCGAGGTCTCCGAGACCTTTCATTCGGATTCACAGTGTATAAGAGAGAAGAGCTTGCACTGTTATGTAAGGGCTTTCTTTTCTTAGTGACCTCTGTATTTCCAGTTGGTCAACATGGATTCATTTAATAAAAGCTCCAAAATCAAAATACTAATTTGAAGTTAGATAGGTGTACATTGCTTCTAACTGATTCAAATCAATTAATTTCTGTGTTTCTTCGGTTTTCCTAACTGTGAGATGGGAAAACCATTAATGGTAGCAACCTTTACATTTGTGTATCTTACAACTTCCATAAAGTTACTTAACATCTTTTAAAAGTCACCCCTCCGAAAATAAAAATCCTCCAGCCTCTCCCACCCGTCCCTCTTCCAGAGGTAACCACTATGATCAGTTTGGTATGTTTCCCTCCAGACATTTTCTTTGCAGGTACAAACATATATGGGGAAGGGAGAGTGCTTGTCCATGCTCTGTTTTTCAAAAATGGTTTCATTCCGTTTTTAAGTTCTAAGACTTAATAAATCTTGAGGAGCTTCTCACATCAGTACATAAGGTTTACCTCATTCCTTGTAATAGCTGTACAGTATTCCATAGCGTGGATGCAGTGGTAATCTACTGAGGGATTACTCTATACCAGGCACTATTCCATGCCTATATTAACTTATTAGGAGCCTAATGAAGTAAGTACACATTACTGCCATTTTATTTTACAGATGACAGAACTGAAGCCACAGAGTTTAAAAACTTAACCAGCCAGTAAGGGGCAGAGACCTGATTATACTACATAATTTATTAAAAAAAATAAAATTGTGTTCAGTTTTGCACTATTGTAAACCTCCATGGTGGTTATGTCTGTGTGGTTAGATCTGTAGGGTAAATTTCTAGCACTGGAATTGCCAGATCAGAGAGTATACTTTTTCAAGTTGGAAATTTATCTTCCTTCCAATAAGTATTAACTGGGTAACGTTACATCATCCCCATTTCTTCTACTCCTAGACAGGTTCTGATCAATCATCTGATCTTTTTTTTAATCATCTGATCATTCTACCCATCAGAGACAGCAAGAGAAACTGTTAGCCTGTCTGTCTGTGAGTACCACTGACCCTGGACACACGAGACAGACTGGAATTGACCACATTTGCTAGTGAAACTGTGGTTGACTCAGCCAAATAGGAGTTGTATCAGGAAAAATTCAGACTGTTTCACTCTGCCATAATTGGAATTTCTTCCCAGGTAGTCATGCTCTGAAAGTGACACGATGGGCTTGGAAGTTAGACAGGAAAGTTGCTAGTAATTGGTAGAAAACCTAAGAACTTGACTCCATTGGTCGAGAGTTTGGGATCATTTCAGTTTGAACTAAGCTAAACCACATCCTGGCTGTCTCTTTGAGACTACTTGATTGATGGTCTAAACAAAGGATACTTAAATTATACCCTGCGAGCTTTCAAGCATCCTTAAACATTTTAAAAACAGTCATTCATACTCCTCAATTATATGATCATTAAAATCATTCTGTCTAATAATTGAAATAGTTTTCCCAAGCAAGGTTATGAGGTGCCCTTTGTCAGCCTGCTCATCATCATTCTGCCAGTGTTGGAATTGCATTCAATTCGAAGTGGGTTGAGATTCGTTTGTCATTAATTCACATGGACTTGAAATGGAGAGGAGTTCTAGGACATGGTTTCTTTAGCTCTTACTGCTTCATTCCTTCCTTTCAGTTCCAAGGCACTAAACTTTACCAGTTGAAACTCAGTTCTTTCTACTCAGGTTTCTCCTTCAGTTAACAGGCATAAAGCTCTTGGCATCGTGGAAAGGGCATAGGTTTCAGAGTCAGATACACTCGTGTTCAAACACTGCTGCTTACACTCGGGCTCTCCGAGCCTGTGTCCTTCAGCTGTAAACTCGGCATAAGGACTATTTGCTAAGCTCCCAGCAAGGTTCCATCCACGTGGGCAATCACTAGTGCTTGCGTATTTGTGCTGTTGGAGGACCGTGTTTATGCTCTTCATGCCGGATTCATCCCATCGTCAGTGTCCATGGAATGTAATCTAGATTCTGCCCTCTTTTTCTGGCTCAAGGGAAACATTGCTCTGTGTTGATTTCCTGTCACTAATCCTCTGATGTCAGAGGAGAACTGCTGTTAGTCAGTGAAACCTCTGAATCATTTTACTCTCTTTTCACCTGTCCTGCGCATGTGACCCCAAGTTCGTCCTGCACGTTTACCATGTGCTATAGGTCCCTGGTCATCTGCATTCGTTTTCTTGTGGGTGACCTCTCAGGCTATAGGGCCTTCATAATAGAATTCGAACACTGAGTTGGTTGTCCTTCAAAAGCTACATACTAACTTACTGGCCTGGGAAGAAGTTGTTCAACTATTACACAGTATGATATTTGGGGAACTGAACCTCCTAACCATAAAACCTGCAAAGTCCATCTGAAAAATAAAACCACCCTGGAAACTAGTTCCTGGGGTTCACTCCTCTCCCTTACCGCCACATCCCAGGTCCAAGCGGTGTGGGAAATGTGCGTCTTTCCCAAGCACTGGCAGCAACAGCCACAGTGACCATTTGCACTTGACTTTGGGGTTTTCTCCTCTTTGTTCATCTAAATATAAAAGGAGACATGAGAAAGAAAAAACGAATAAACATCTACCTCAACATACTAGAAAAACAACAGAAATAATGAGTTGAGAAATAGAAAAACAGAAAAATAAATAAAACCAAAAATTTGTTCTTTGAATAAGTAATAAACATCAGGTAATCTTCTCAAGAAAATAGAAAGGGAAGCACAATTTCACACAACTAGGAATTATATGGGAAGGGGCAAACTGAAGAAGTTAAAATAATCATAACACTTTTTTTGAGGTCTTTGAAAGTAAATTGGAGAATCTGGATGAAACAGGCAGTTTCCTAAGAAAATACAGTTTACCAACACTAACCCTAGAAGAGATGGATTATCTGTGCAGACCTGTCCTCATCCAAGGAATAGAGCAAGTTGACAAGAACCTGCCCACAGAACACCGCCAAACCCACGGGACTTCACAAGTAATTCACCCAAATCTGTGAAGTCTCAGGAATTCTGGTTCCACGAGGCTTATCCGGTCCACGCCTCCCGTCCACACCCTTGGCAGTCCAGACAACCATCCCACCAGCTGACACCAACGACGTCCACTGCTTGGCCTCCTTGCTCGCTGCTTTGTGTGAAGGGACATCTGGAGACATCTTTATTTTCTTTCTTTTTTATCACCCTTGAAAAGAACAGAACTGAATCTAATGAGCATCAGCTGTTTCCTCACAAATCTAGACCCAAGACAGTGCAGAGCGTCCTCCCCTCCTCCTCCAGACCCCAGTCTCCCGTAGAAGAGCGCTGTGATCCACGAGCACCAAGCAAGCCATGCGGCTTCCTGCAAAGTGTTTGCTTCCAGTAAAGGCCAATAGCTAATTATTTCAAAATAAGAGTGCTATTTTCTCATCAAACCCCGTTCCCTGACTATCTTTCACAAATAAGTGCAGCAGTTGGTGTGTTTCCATGCTCCGTGGGTTTGGTGAACAAAACTACATGCACAGACTTTGTGTCCTCAAAGCTGTGCTTAGTGACGAGGTCAGCATTGGTCCGTGCTCTTAAGGGGAAACAGTTGGACAAGCATTAGAGGTTTTGATTTGATGGCGAAATATTAAGTGTTCCTGCAGTTTGTATTGAGCTTTTTGTTTGAAGGTAAGTTAATCACATTTTCCCAGTTCCCGTCTAGATAAATACTTCTTGATCATACCTGTCATCCAGCTGGGTGTTTTGGAAATTTTGAAAGAACTATAACCCATACCCCTTGGAGCTTTGGGAATTCAGGTTAAGAAACACAGTTAATATGTACCAACTAGAAAGTAAGCAGTCGCTAATCATTGTCACATTAGTCTAGGGACAGAAGTCAGTATTCATCTTAGATGTGTTGAACACCTGCAAAGCTTCATTCAAGGTTCTACAGGGAATACAACACTGAAGACAGTCACTCATGGAAACTAAACTCCAGTGGAGGAGAGGGAGTTTAGGATACGTCGTCGAGGCAGCATGACAAGTGCTTCCTACAGAAGAGAGGAAGGACGTTGCAAGTATCCAGATAATCAAGAATAGCCCCCACCCTGTCTAAACTAAAATAGAGATCGCCGACATTGTGGCATAGCCCACCAGTAGGGGACACGGGCGATGTGCCTGGGGTAGGCTGGCATGATGGAGGAGTTTCCACACACTTCTGAAATGGTCCTGCTGTCATTTGGCAGGAATATAACTGCGAAAAAATGGCTACCTGTGGAATGCCTGATAACACCCAGAAATGGGGGCAGTGCTGTGATGGAAACAAGTTGGGTTATTTCTAATTATCTGATTATAAGGAATAGAATTTATTAATGCGTATAAATTCACTGTCCTTTTTGTTCTAACATACCTCGTTTATCAAGCTACTCTTGCTCAATATTTATGTTAATAGTGGAGGTTTTTGTTACGAATACCGTGTAATATCACAAACATAGATCTTCTGATTTTACCATCAGGACTTCTGTCTTTTCTGACTTAACGAGGTTTCCTAATCCTAATTCCAGCCTCCTGGACTGTAGGCAGGAAACGTGACTGGTGGTCTGGTTTTCTTTCAGGCACTGGAGGATCGCCCCAGCTCGCTCCTTGTTGACCAGGGAGACAGTAGCAGCCCCTCCTTCAACCCTTCAGACAACTCCCTCCTGTCCTCCTCCTCGCCCATTGATGAGATGGAAGAAAGGAAATCCAGCTCTCTAAAGAGACGGCAGTAAGAGACGTTTCCATGTCAGCATTGGTCAGCTTTCCTCCTGTCTCTGTCACCTTCACAAATGTGACAGGGATCCGTCTCTGGATGGGTGCAACAAGTAGCTCCAGGGTCGCTCCTGGAGTAGTTGTATATGTCTTTGAGAATCTCTCAGAGCCTTAGAAGGGTGCAGGAAGCCATACCTGCAGGGTTGTTGGTTTTTTTTAAGAGTTTGGAAATCGTTTATTTTACTATTTTTTTTTTTTTTTGAGTAAGCTCTACACCTAACATGAGGCTCAAACTCATGAGCCTGAGATCAGGAGGGCCTGCCCTGTATTGACTGAGCCAGCCAGGCGCTCCCCAATAGCTGCAGTTTTGTTATTTGTGTGTTATACTTTATTTATAAATAAGAATGATACAAGAATATCTTCTGTCACTTCTACTGAGAAACTCCTGTGCTTTCTATTATATACGGACTTGTGAAGGAAAGAAGGCAAAATCAGATACAGTCCCGAAAACTTGAATATTTTTTTAACATAACCTTAGTGGTAGTGTTTCTCAGTTCCAGTAAAGCCGCTTACAGTGAAAAAAGAGAATCCTGGGAAATATTACAAAAGGTTTTAACCTTGCCTTTGGAGAAGAGGAAATTCTTGTGTGTGGGCAGAGACTCGGTTTTACTGAGCGCTCCATCCCGACACTCTGGATCCTAGAATGATGGCGGGCTTATGGAGAGGCCTGGCCAGTGTTGGCTGAATTGGATGGATGAGCAGACCAACAGACCCTTTTCATGCCAGCTGAGGTGGATCAACTAATTGTCTTCTCTTATCAGAGAGGCCTTGCAAACAGTTATGAGCCTTCAGAAACACTTCTGGATGAGTGATCAGACCCGAAGCTTTAAACATCTGAGTTAAAGTTTTTTGTCGTAGGTCCAGTGAAGCTTAAAATGACTTAATCATTTAAAAAGAGAACAAAACAAACTTGCTTCTTTTACTGTCATGCCTTTATAACAAAGTTATGTCCAAGCCTCTCTTGATTGTCCATATATGTGATCATAGTCCACAGCTCTTGTGGGTTACATACATGAACCTGTAAGTGATTTGGGACACTCAGGAATTGGAGACCCAATTGTGCAAGTTTGATATATTACAGTACAATCCCAGTGGGAGTCCGACATGACAAAAGCAAAGTGCTAAAGAATTCATTCAGAAAATGAAAAGTGTTTGGATTGTAAACACTCATTTTTCCCTCTCTTTCCAGCTATGTTTTGCAAGAACTCGTGGAGACAGAGCGTGACTATGTGCGGGACCTTGGCTGTGTGGTTGAGGTATGTTTTCAGAGATTTAATAACTTGTATCAGCCCCAAGAGTTGTGAAGGGAGTATCATGTTTGACAGTTCAACACTGATAAACTTCTCAAAAGCTTTAAAAACATTTTGACACCACCCCCCCCCCAAAAGAAAATCAAGTTTCAGGAAAATGAAATTTAGCCAATTATCTTCATCTGTATTCACTTTTAACTGCTTCTTTTTCACATAGTGTATCTTTGACATAATCACTTTTTTTTATAATTAAGTTTTTAAATTATATCCAGCGATTGTATTTATGACACGGGAATCTTGCCTTTGATTATTTACAAACATGGATATCCTCGCAGAAATGAGAACATCGTTGGTTGAAGAAGTCAGTTTGGCCAACTGTGGCTTCAGTTCCATCCTGAATCCACCTGGGTTCAGAGCTGGTCTGTGGCTACAGCAGGCCATTTGCTTATACTTTCCACAGAACAAATACATCACCATCTTCATGGCCCTGAAGTTGCTACACACAGTGTAGCCATAAGAGAACCATGGCCTTTCATACTGCATCAAGGGCCCTCTCCAGGCTTTTCCCTGGCATTAAAACTCAGGGCATAATCATATTTATAAACTCAACTCCTCAAAAAGCTGTTTTTATACTGTATATATGTATTACGGTATATACTAATACAGTTTTACCGCTTATTCTTTCGGCTTCACAAATTCATCTAGGACAGTACTTTTGGGGTGTTCATTCCATTAGAAGTAACAGCTTTCACAGTTAATTGTGTAACAAAAGATTTAGCATGCTTGATGCTTCTGCAATTTAAGTAACTTGAATTACTTAAGAGAGAAGTGTATAGGCTGAATCCCACTCAAGATAAGTTGTAAATGACATTTTAGCAACATATTTAATCAACTGTTATGAAAAAATCAATTTATGGAAAGAATATTGTTAAATTCTTATTTAACAAATTATGTAAATAATCCAAAAAGAAAAGGAAATCTGTTTATGTTCTTATCCTAAGAACAGAGAAAATATATTTCTGGCCAAATACTTAATGTTTACAAGCTGCTAAGATGATTTGTTTTATGAAACCATTTACATTTAAATGTCTTCAGTTCCTTTGAAGACTTTGGATCTATGAAGGCCACCAGCTCAAGGAGAGAAAATCATGGCAGTGTGTGTGGCCGTACAGTCCAAGGGCCATGCAGGACTCTTTCCTACAGGGCTCTTATCTGTTTTTGAAGAAATATTGGGTTATGAGACAGTGCATGTGTCTGTTTTGTTCTTTATGACTGTTAGTCCGTAAGTTATTACTTGATCCAAATATGTCAGTGAAGCAAACTTACTCTTAAATATTCAATTATAGGGCTACATGGCTCTTATGAAGGAAGATGGTGTTCCTGATGACATGAAAGGAAAGGACAAGATTGTATTTGGCAATATCCATCAGATTTATGACTGGCACAGAGAGTACGTAAGACACTTGCCATGCATGAGAGTGTGCACAGCATCATCACTTGCTAAACTGCGTTGTGTCGGGCAAATGGGAAAGGCCGTGCAGTGGCTTGTCTCCTTTTATGACCTGTGTGGCCTCCCAGAGGTAGCTGGTGCAGAGGAAGTACTGATCGGGGCACCTGGGTGGCTCAGTTGGCTAAATGTCCGACTCTTGATTTCAGCTCAGGTCATGATCTCAGGGTCCTGGGATCAAGCCCCACATCAGGCTCCATGCTCAGCGCAGTCTGCTTGAAATTCTCTCTCCTCTGCCCCTCCCCCTGCTGGTGTACTCTCTCTAGAATACATCAGTCTTTCAGGGAGTTTTGTGGTAGCAGGTCATGGCAGGGGGGAAGAGTCTCTTCTGCTTGCTGGTGCATCCAGGGAGCACCCGTGGGGGTGGCTGGACACACGAGCACCAAGCCTGACTGCCTGGGTTCAGAGCCCAGTGCTGGCCTCGAGCCATTTGCTTCCCGTCTCTGTGCCTCCGTTCTCCTTCTATGCAGTGTGGGTCAGAGTCTTACCCACCCCCCTCATGGGGTTTTTCGTGAAGAGACACTGAGTTAATACATGCAGAGCACTTAGAATACCATCTACGTGTAGAGTAAGCCTCAGTAAATGTTCCTAATTAGAGTTGCAGCCGCCTCTTGACACAATAGTACAATTACTATTAGAGAGTTTTGAAGATACTGTTGTTTCGAGGCATTTTAATGGAAACCGTAGACGTGACTGCACATGACAATCACATTTGACCGCAGCACCTTGTCACACCCATCCCAACCAGGAGGTTCACGTGGGGGCTGGTGCACATCAGCCCCTTCGGGTCACCTAACTCCAAATTAAAAAATCTATAATCATCTGCGGATTGCTTAATGCCAGCCACTGATAATACTGTGGAGTATTCCAGCGGCCCTATTCTGTTCCTCTGATCTGTACAGGGTGCCTACTTCACTGTCTTTATGTGCATCGCTGTCCCCATGGCCGGGAGTGCGCTCCCATCCACTTCAAAGCCCAGGTCAAATGATCACTCTCCATTAGGCCTCATCACTCCAATCAGATGTGCTCTGTCCTCCTTGCAGATAGCATACGTAAATGTGCTTTTGAAACTATAAAGTACTGTGCAGATATGAGGGGTTAGCAGGGTGTGTATATAGTAGTGTTTTATTATTTCTAAATTTATCTGTCCTGATAGAATGTAAAACCCTTGAACCCAGGTACGGGGTCATCATTTTCATATCCCCCTTAATGTCTAATTCAGTCAGACTCGTAGATAAACGAAGGACCAACTTCAGACACAGCCTGACTGATAGCTCTATTGATTGTAGACTAATCTGTGAATCTAATTTTAGAAAGGGGTATTTGGTGCTCCTCTATAGTCTGCCACCCCTCGGTCTGGTTGTGAAGCCAGGATGGGAAGAGAAAACAGCACAGTGTTCCTGGGTTAACCAGACAGAGAAGTTGCACCTGGAGATGGGGCCCGCCACAGTGTGTGCAGAGCTGTAAGAAAACCCCAGGTGCTAGAAAATTCAACATGGCCTTAATGGATATGCTGGTTTGCGGGTTAATAAAATACCAGACATAACTATCCATGTAGCTAAGTGATGACTGAGGGAGCATGCGTCTTGGAGACTGCAGCCCAGAAGAGATACAGAGCAGGTGTCCCACAGCCCTCGTGTTGCTGTGGTTACAACTGATTTCTGTCTCGGTGGGAGCTGATACGCATAACCTGGAGGTGACGTTGGCTAGTATTTGGGAAAATGTTATAAAACTAGCACAGGTAATATATTCAGTATTTTATATCGATTATTATCCAATTTGGGCCTCTTAAAAATTACCATAAAATATATGAAACTCTAGTTTTCAGAAATAAAAATGACCAATCGTGTTGAAACTTTTATTTTTTCTCTGTATTCAGTCGTGATATGTTATTGCTTGTGTCCTTAAGAAAAATGAGACAAAAATGTTGATTGTCCAAGAGAAGAAAAGGTCGCCAGTCTAGGGATGGTCTCATTCTGCCTTGTCTTTTTCACCTGTGTATCTCTCTTGGTTCCTGTCCTAACAAAATGTTTTCTGTGAACACTGTATTTCTGAAGTATATACTTGACACTTTCCGGTTGCTCATGTCACAGCAGACTATTTTGACAAAAATCAGAAGGCCAGATTGGAAACGGCTCTAACATTTCTCTTCTCGTTTCAGCTTTTTTTTAGGAGAGTTGGAGAAGTGCCTTGAAGATCCAGAAAAACTAGGATCCCTTTTTGTTAAACATGTCAGTACAATAACATTATTTATATTCTGTTCTGATATTGTCATGTTTAGTGACTGGTTTTTCAGATTAAAGGAGAACTCACTGGTTGTTTATAAAAGTGCTTATGTTAAGAATCAAACCAAACCGTGCAGTGTCAGCGAATTGGAATTAAACCACACTCTTGCACATGAATGATCGGCTCTCCCGGTCACCTAGCCCCAGCCGGCTGTGGAGCTCAGCACGGTACAGAGTGGTCAGAAGGGGGACCAGAGGCAAACTTGAAGCAGGAACATTTGGGGATGTCTGCGGGCAGACAGCTCAGTGAAGATGGTGATGTACTTAAACATGCAGTAGGTTTAATGTAGTAGCCAAATACATGTGTGTATCTGAAATAAGTGTGTTAACATTAATGGGTTTTTTAGGAAAAATTCCTGCATTTTAAAAAAAAAACTAGTGATAAGAGTTTTTGCATTTTTGCAGATCTCTTTAATGTCTGCCTTAATACAACACAGATGGATTTTTATATCGGCTTCTGCATTCATTCTGTTGTGGAATGGTTTCTTGGTTAAAATATATGAAAAAAATCCATCCTCATAGAGGTAGAGAGTTGGAAAGGAACAAGTATTTTAATACTCTCTTCAGGTAATTATGGGTAGCTTTCTGAGATACCACACCGGAACTCGACTGTGTGATACCATCTCAAAGGTTAGCTGCCACATGGAATCTGGAAAGCTCTGTAGCAGACTTGTGCCTTACTGTTTCACTGGACACATTGAGGCCCCTCACACCTGCAGGTGTCCAGCCCTGCACCAGCTTGTGAAATAGCGCTTGGTCAGTTGGAAAATAGTGGTTCCCCGGTTCAGACAGATCTTCCAGATGCTGAGACATTTTGTTACACATTATCAAAAAATCGGATTTGTTAATATCGCCAGCCCTCTCTTTAGGCCAGTGTTTAGGTATTGTCAAGTTCACAGTGGCAGATACCCTGTTTTCCAAAATTCTGATCTTTAACTGGAAAGCTCAGAGTTTCATTATCAACAGATACTGCCAGTTTGCCTTGAAATGACAGACTTTTTGTTCATGTTCAAGAAGATGTTTGTCAGATACCCAAGTATAAATATAGTTTGTGTCCATCCTTCTTTCAAGTAAAAATGGCAGCCCACAAAACCCAGCAGTCAGTTTGGCCCACAGCTCAGTGTCACAAGTGCGCCTGCTTGAGACAACTGTTGTATGCCACAGAAGTGTTATGAGGACCTCTGTTTTGTCACAACATTGTTAAAAAGACGTACACTCCATGGTTGAGTTTTCATAAAATGGATTTTTATGACTGCATCCAGAACATTCTGAGGTGAAACTGGCAGTCTTCTGCAAATGTGCAGGGGTGAATATTTGCCAATATTTGCTGGTTTTGCACATCCCTGAGATGGTAGCACAAAGAAAGGGGCAAATTATATCTTAGCATTAGTCTGAAAATAGTTCTGACCCACTGGATCCCCTGAAAGGCCACAGGGACCCCCAGGGGTGGGTACACCACACTTAGAGGATCACTGGATGAAGGGATGGCTCACTAGGTACGTTTTCCCCTGCCTTCAGCACCTGCAGTCAAAGAGCTTTTTCTTCCCTGCTAAAGCCAGCAAGGCTTCCTAGAGCACTGGGCCAGTTGGAGGGGTGGCAGTAATTCTCTGTTCAATACGAAGAACCGTGTCCTCTTGTTGCCCCTGTACTTGCCGGGTGAAGTGAGGGGTTTGAAATACCTGAGGGGTCAAGGGGAAAAGACTGTCTTCGGAGCCACAAAGCAGAATGCTGACGTAGTCCTACATCTGGAATGTGCTCCCATGGGCCTAAACCAGTTTTGTTTGAAGAAGATTTCCTTTATGAATGTGCTGAAATGTGTATGTGCTCTTATATTCTAATTGAACTTCTGATTGTTTTAACTCCTCTGTTTGCCTTTTTCATTCCTAGGAGAGAAGGTTGCACATGTATATAGTTTATTGTCAAAATAAACCAAAGTCTGAGCACATTGTCTCAGAATACATTGATACCTTTTTTGAGGTAAGACCCAAGAAAGAAAGTATTTCTCTGAATCTTTTGTTACAGTTGATGTCCAAAACCTAAAATATCATGTTTCCCAGGAACTAAGCAATCCGTTCCTATAAATCAGAGAAATGAGTATGAATTCTTAGTCTATGATTGTGTATCTGTTAACCTTCAGAAGACTGGGGTCATTGTTAAAATAAGGGGTTTTTTAAGAGGTTTTGAACTTAAGCCTCTTTACAGATTCAGAACAACTCATGATCTAAACTCTCAGCCTAAAAATAAAGCATGTGTTTATATGAATAAAAGAAAGCAAGTGAAAGAAGGTCTTTAAACAAGCAAAAAAAAATGGCTATTTTGAAAACCGCCCTGGAAGGTTGGAAGAGGCCATTCTGAGAAATGGCAGAGCCCTGGCCGATGTTTGTGCAGCGAGGCCCCTTGCCCCACCCCACGCCTCTCCCGCCTTCCGTGCCGGGTACTTGGCATTTCTGACCGTCACAGGGACTCAGCAATTGTCCTCTGAAAGGCAGCACTTACAGATCTTTCTTTTCTCCCTTAAAACCACAGGACTTAAAGCAGCGTCTGGGCCACAGGCTGCAGCTCACAGATCTGTTAATCAAACCAGTGCAGAGGATCATGAAGTACCAGCTGCTACTGAAGGTGAGGATTTGCTAGGCGCAGACTTGGGCGCAGACTCGGGGTCGGCGGTTTGTTTGCTGAGAGGACCGGATAGGTGAGGGGAAGGGATGATTGGGCAGGGGAGGGGAATCTTTCCTATAAAAAACCTAAAGCGGTCTTCTGATTTCTGATTTTAAATATTTCAGAGTAAATTTCTTAAAATCTAATAAGGTGCCTTGTACTGTCTTTCTCAATTTTTCATTTACATCAAGTTCTGAATCAAAATGTCACTTGAAGTGAACTTTTTTCCCCATCACAGACCTTTGAATGTTAATCGTTTTTCCTCGGCTCTCTCGGCCTTGCAAGTTTTCTCATCTTCCTGGGGGTCCTGCGTGAAATTAAAATTTCAGAGCTCAGACGCCGTTGATTGGTTTAAATTCCTAAGCACAATTAGAGGCAGAGTCACACAGTTGTCCATGATGAGAGTGAGTGTTGAAATATGTGGAGAGTGCTTCGGATATAAAACTTAGAAGCCGGGCATCCACAGAGCCCAGAGCTGTCTTGGAGTAAAAGACGAGCCGATACCTGCTTAGATTTGGTTGACTTTGCTCTGCTGTAGCTCGAAATCCTCCTAAGGATATCTTTCCATCATGTTACCGGGAGAAAGCAATGAGAACATACGACCGAGATGCCTGGCCTGGCACCTGGCACATCAGGAATGAGCAAAAAGGTTAGCTGCTGTTGTGATCATCACCCTTATCATGTCCTTCTCTCTGTGCTCCTTGCAGGACTTCCTCAAGTATTCCAAAAAAGCTAGCCTGGATACGTCAGAATTAGAGGTACTTACATCCCCCCGCTGGGCCCACCCTGTGCTACCCAGGCCCCTCACTTAATCCTTCCCACCCCTGTCTCCAGTGTCCCCCGAGCAGCCTGCCCGGGAGGGGCCTGTCCCTGGGAGGGGTCTGTCCTGCACCTGGATGTGCCCTCCGCACCCCGGGGAGGGGGGGAGCGGGACTGGGGGGAAGCGGAGGGGGCGGTGAGCCGAGGGCGGCAGCTTTCCCCGGGGGGCTGACCAGCGGCTCTGCTTTCTCTCCCACCCCCAGAGAGCCGTGGAAGTCATGTGCATAGTCCCCAAGCGGTGCAACGACATGATGAATGTGGGGCGGCTGCAGGGATTTGACGTAATGCTGCAGCCCTTTAAACTTGCTCCTCCGGCTTCCCTCGTTTCCTTCGGTCTTCGATCACTTACCTGCACACATAGAAAGCTGATCCTTTTTGCCTACTTTCTGTCTCCTCTCACTGTTCTTGAACCTGATTGGTATTTTCTTTCAACTTCTTTCCGTGCATCTGATTTGCTGTTTGAGGCCCTCCCTCTGCTCACAGCCCAGCGCCTGCCGGGGCTTGGCTGTGACTCGTGGGCCCTCTGATCCTGTAGTGGCACAGCCGCCTTCCCTGGCAGGTGGTGGGAAGCAGGGGGGCCCTGCCCGTCCACCGTCCCTGGGAGCTTGACTTCAGGCGCACTGTGTCCATTGTTCGTCTGCCAAACGGTTCTATGAGTTGCCAGACTATTGATATTACATATTGTCCTATTAGTATCTTAAAGATACTCAGAATTTGTACAAATTCAACTACTGAGTAAAGAAAGGGGACACGTTTTTGCTTTTCTCTTCTACTCTTTTACCAGAGAATTAGAGTGTACAGTTCTTGGTGCTGTGGTTCTCAGGAAAGCGCACACACACTCTCCTGGACGGCTTCTGAAAACACGGGTCCCTGTGCATTTCTAATGGTCCTGCCGGGGCGCCAACACAGCTGGGCCCAGGGTCTGTGCCTCGAGAACCTGCTCCAGTGTGAACTACACACTTTCAACCCATTTTGTCTTTGATTATAACTGAGGCCAGAGACATACACAGAGTTTGGCAAGAATTTTATCTAGATGATTATCCCATCTGGGGCTAAGAACTCATTACAATAAATGAAATTTTTAAGCTCTATAAATTAAAAGAAGAAAAACACATTCTGTGGGAACAAGAAAAAAAAGAGAACAAAACAGATATTTTGACTTAGAATGAAATGTTCTCTCCTCTTCTTTTGCCCCCCCTTTTAGGGTAAAATTGTTGCCCAGGGCAAGCTGCTCTTGCAGGACACATTCTTGGTCACAGACCAAGACTCGGGACTTCTGCCTCGCTGTAAAGAGAGGCGGGTTTTCCTCTTTGAGCAGATCGTCATTTTCAGTGAACCACTTGATAAAAAAAAGGGCTTCTCGATGCCAGGATTCCTGTTTAAGAACAGCATCAAGGTAATGTGTGTTTGTGCTGATGCACGTACCTGTCATGCGGATAAACTGTTTCCTTTTCAGCAATGACATGTCCTGATCCTTTGTTTATTAAATATTTAGAAAACTGCCTAAGACATTTTAGAACTTTTAAAAGTTCACTCCATCCCTGTACTGCCTGCATTCTGAAGTGGCTGATGGCTTGCACACATCTCTGTGTGACCATGATGAGAAGATTTTATCTTTGTTAATTTTTGTGTACCCCCTTTCCTAGGACCACGTACAACTTTAAGGGACACAGATTTGGATAACTGTCATAAGACCAGAGCAGAAAGCTTTCCCACTGTCTTATTCTCCTCCACTCAATGCGGACACACTGAGTGCTCAGTGCTCGGCATGGGGCCGCGGGGGTAGACCAGACAGGCAGTCCATGCCCTCAAATAGCTTGTTGTCTGATGGAAGAGAAACACAAGTAACCAGACAAAATAATTGCAAATGGCCCTGAGTCCTGTAAATGGGACAAACCAAGGGCCAGATAGAAAAAAGCAGAGGAGGGAGCTTGGGGTCTCAGCAGAAGGTCCCTGGGAGATGCAGCTTGCCCAACCCTCCTCTCCATCCCTGCTCTTCCCACCTCTGCAGCCATGCGGGCCCTGAGCTCTGAAGGGAGGTGTGCTTCCCTGTGTTAGGGCCTCCTACCCTGGGCTACTGGGCTCCCTGTCGGGGACAGGGACAGGAACCCTCTTAGGCCCTCTGAGCCCTAAGGTCTCAGCACGTGGGTGGGACACCGCACCATCCCGCTCCCCGTCAGGCTTCTGTTGGCCACCTGTAGCAGCCTTCCTACTTCCTCCCGCTCCGGGCTGGGGGAGGCTCTTTTGCCCAACAGGACCTAGGGAGGCACTCGAGCTGGGCTCCATGAAACTGCAGGCCCCTCCTCTCTCCCACCATCCTCCAGCCCTCCCCCCCAGGCCATTGGAGGCCCCCAGGTTGTCATTCTGCACCCACCATACATCTTACGGGATGTCTTACCCGTTCTTCCAGAAGTCTCCTGACAGACGTCTCCACTCCATTCCAGCAGCTTAGAAATTCTATGTTCTTGCTTCTGTAAAACTATCCCACGTGTGAAAGCACATATAACTTCATAGCACATGCCCTATGAACAGTAAAGGTATTTTAAATAGTCTCCTTTTATTCCTGGGGCAGGAAAGGGAGGGTTACACAGACACTGGCTCATCATAATGGAGACTGAAATCCGGTAATTCCCAGGCCCATGTTTCTAGTTTAATACTCACGTTATTAGTTAAATTCCTGGTAATCCCCTCATCCCTGAGTTTAAAAAACCATTGAAAACCTTCAAGATAATGATGTCCAAGGCAGTAAAAATGACAGCTCAAAACTGGTTGTTTCAACTTTGACGTGGGATGAACTTTACACTGCACCTGACTGGTGGGAATAAATGTGCTTTAGTTTTTATTGTAGTAAAATACACATAAATTCACCATCTCAACCATTTTTCTGTGTGCAGCTCAGCGGCATTGAGTACATTCACATTGTTGGGCAGCCATCACCACCCGTCCACTCCGGAACTCTCCTTACCTCGCAAAACCAAAATTCTGTGCTCTTGAAACAACCACTCCCCATCTCCCCTCCCACCAGCCCCTGGCACCCACCATTCCACTCTCTAGCTCTGTGAATATGACCACTCAAGGTCCTTACTTCATCTACAAGAAAATCATTAACAGTATTTGTCTTCTTGGGACTGGCTTATTTCACTGAGCATTACATCCTCGAGGTTCATCCATGCTGTGGCATATGTCAACTATCTTTCGTTTTTAAGGCTGAGTAATACTCCATTACTCATTCCAGAGACCACATTTTCTTTATCCATCCATTAATCAACAGACACTTGGGTCACCTTTTGGCCATTGTGAATAATGCTTTAATTTTTTTAAGGTGAGTTGCCTTTGCCTGGAGGAAAATGTGGAAAATGATCCGTGTAAATTTGCTCTGACATCGAGGACGGGGGGTGTGGTGGAGACCTTCATTTTGCATTCATCCAGTCCAAGTGTCCGGCAAACATGGATCCATGAAATCAACCAAATTTTAGAAAACCAGCGCAATTTTTTAAATGGTAATGTATGTTCTGTTACTGGGTGTGTGTTTTGCCTGAGGTACACGTTTCTGTTTCTCTTCTCTCTCCTGTTGCATCCTGCTCATAATGACGAGACATATTTAGCACAGGCTGCGTTTCAGGCTCTGTCCTAATAAGCACTTGTGTATTACTTCAGTTCCTTTTCACAACAACCCCTGGTGGCGAGTACCACTGTTAGCCCATTTTACAGATGAGGAAGCTGAGGCACAGGGTGGATCAGTAAGTTACTTAAAGTCCCACAAACTCTTCCTGGAAGAGTCAAGGTTTCCAGCATGCCGTCGCCCCCAGCACGTGTCCCACATGGTCTCTTCCACCACTTGTGCCTTGGAGCCCTGTCCTGGGAAGGGGATGCTTGAGAAAAACTGAGGCAGCTGACAGAGTGCACCTTTGAAATTTCTGTTCGCTCACATTGCTCATCCATACTCCTAACTCCTTTAGAAAACAAGACCTACATTTTTCCTTCCCAGCTTCCATGACATGAGTGATGACATGAGTGAAGCTGTGTCTTCTTCACAAGGAGAGTGACCATACTGACTTGACGGTTTAGATAACTCCTTTGACTCGTTATGTGGGTGACCTAAAACTGCCTGCTTCCCTTTGTGATGGCCACCTTTGACTGTGCTTCTAACTTGGCCATCATTGAAGAGCTCCGAGAATTCAGCCAGAAGCTAGATAACTCATTTAATGTCTTCTCTTTGTCCTTTTCTCCATGTCCATATTCTTTGTCTGTGCCCCAGTCCAATAGGATGTTGTCATTTCTTTGTCACCGTAAAACCACCTTCACACCTCGCATGACATTCAAGAGCCAGGAACACAGGCATTCAGTGAAAAATCAAGGGCAAGGCATTTGGGGCCAAGGGGTGGTCAGCTGCCTGGGTGTTAAGCAAGACTGATCATTTTTTACATCTGTTGTTGGAATTTGATACGTGGGGCTAGTAGGGGCCGGGGGACAGTCCTTGCGAATGTAGAAAAAAGTTTTGCTCCCGTAACAATGAGCCAGTGCAGGCCTCTTTAAGGGTCCTGTTCTGAAGTGATGCATTAAATGCCCATCCATAGCATGCAACTGTTGGGAAATCTCTTTACCATCTTTAAAATAAAATGAACTGCCTCCCAAACTGGAGGCCTGAATAGGCCATGCTGTGAAACTTTACTAGACATCCTCAGTCTACATAAAGGACCGATTCCAGAGGATTGAGCACCATCAGGAATAGCGTGGGAGCTCTGGGCATGTGACACCCTTCCCTCTCGCCCCTTGTTCCAGTAAGAGGCCATGGCCAGGACAGACTTCATAAAATGTCATTTGGCTCCAAAATGCTTGTTCACACCTGCCTGACGTCTCCCAGGCAGGAAGGGGTTCTGCCTAATTGTTGTATTTCTCAAAGGTTTTAACACTTTAAGATTTTGTGATATTTCCCCGTATCTTATTTGGTATTTTTCCCTCGGTTTCCTGCAGATGACTACATATAAACGCTCTCCCTGGAGTCGAGAGATGGTCCAGCTACATGCCCCGCGGGGGTCTTTGTGGAGCTCTTTACCTTCCCTTGTCTCTTATGCCAAATCTGCACAGCAGAGGTGGTCCCTAACACTGCCTTCCTGCGAGCCTGCAGGGAAACCAAGGGATTCCTTAACTCCCAGCCAGGTTCTTCTTTGCCTGACTGCTCTCGGGTTGAAAGAAGACCTTTGTGGCAGCTGGACTGAGCTTTCCCACTCCATGGGAGCCAGCTGCTGTCTGGGATTCTCCCACACGGGCAGTGGGCCTCTTCCCCTGGGCGGGGATGCAGAAGCTCTGCTTGCTGCTCCCAGGCTGGTAAAGTCGGCGCCACCCTCGTCCTCATGCACTCTGTCCTTCCTCGGCCTTCTCTGCCCCCCAGCCACTCACACAGGCGCACCCCCCGGGTCAGCTGTTCATCAACAGAAGAGTAGCATTTAAGACCTTTGCCTTTTCCTGTACTGATGGATGGTGCCGGTCTGCTGCTTCCAGGATAGGTGGGAGCTTAAAGGTCGTGATGGTTAGAAGCGGCGTGGATGAGCCTCCACTTGACTGGGGAGGGGGAGCATTCAGGACCAGGATGTCCTGTTGATGCCATTCTGTGCCTTTCTCCTTTGCCTGGTGAGGCTGTTTTTTCTTGGTTCCCTGACAGTGCCTCCTCTCTGTCTCCCTTATTTACAGCCTTGACATCACCAATCGAGTATCAGAGGAACCACAGCGGGGGCGGCGGCGGCGGCGGCGGCGGGGGCGGCGGCGGCGGCGGCGGGGCCCCCAGCGGCGGAGGCGGCAACCCCAGCGGCGGCCCCGGCAGCTGCAGCGGCCTCCCCAGCTCGAGCAGAAGCAGACCCTCCCGGATCCCCCAGCCTGTCAGACACCACTCCCCCGTGCTGGTCTCCTCTGCAGCCTCGAGCCAGGCAGAGGCAGACAAGATGTCAGGTATGTCCGCTCCCGGCCCTGCACCGCCCCTTCCCGGCAGCAGCCCCGCCCCGGAGGCCGGCCTCGGCCAGCCCGGCAGGCGGGCCCCGGGAGAGCCCGAAGGCCCCGAGCAAGACGCCGCCGAGCGCATCCCCAAGATGAAGGTCATTGAGAGCCCCAGGAAGTCCTCGGGGAGTGCCGCGGCAGGCGCCGGCCGCGATGCGGACGCCAAGGAGGCGCGGGCCAACCCGGAGGACAGCCGCTCGCGGAGCAGCCTGGGCTCGCTGCCCCTGGGAAAGCCCAGGCCCGGCGCCGTCTCGCCTCTGAACTCTCCGGTGGCCAGCGCGTTCCCTTCTCCGATCGGCAAGGAGCCCTTTCCCCCCAGCAGCCCCCTGCAGAAGGGGGGCTCCTTCTGGAGCTCCATCCCCGCCTCCCCCGCCAGCCGGCCGGGCTCCTTCACCTTCCCGGGGGACAGTGACTCCCTCCAGCGGCAGGCGCAGCGCCATGCGGCCCCCGGCAAGGACACGGACCGCATGAGCACGTGCTCCTCGGCCAGCGAGCAGTCCGTGCAGTCCACCCAGAGCAACGGGGTAAGAACGCCCGGCAGCCTGCGCCCGCCTGCCCCGCTGCCTCTGTCCCGCCAGCTCTTCTAAACCTCCCCGTGGCCGCCGCTCTCCTCCTACTAACTCCTGGCTCTCCGGCCGGCGCCGCCTGCAGTGGTCAGCTCTCCGGCCGGAGCCCGCGGACCGGGCGCCTTCTAACCCCTCCTGCCGCGGGGACAGCGCTGCTCTCGTCTCTACTAACTCGCTCCTTGCTTTGTGTGTGTCTCCTTAATCCGGGAAGCCCGATGGTTAACCTTCGAAGGCAGCGCCAGTGCGTCTTTCACGCTCTCTGACCAGCAGAGTATCTTGGAACTTCCTTTTTACCCCTGCCTTCCTCACACACGTTTTTTTAGAGGGGTCAGTGTCCCTGCTGCTTACCTCCTATTTAAGTTGGAATCTGTACACTTTAAGCTTTTTGCTCATCGCTTGGTTGTGCTCTTTTATGCCTTAAATTATCTTTGCAGCATTTTTGACTCATCTGCTGGAAAAAAAAAAATCCCTCAAGAAAACTTCCAACAGCAACTCACAGCAAACTAAGCAGACAAAATGGGGGGAAGAAATCTCTCCAGTGGAAATACTTGCTTCCCCCCAAGTTTCACTCTGGAAGAGACTGCTGTAGGGCCTCTGGAGCTCGGGCTCCTGCCGGCGGCCGGGAGCGTCCTGCCTTCTGTCCAGCAGGGGGCGCGCTGCAGGCGCTTCGGGCTTCCTCGGCCTCCTCTTGCCCGTCAGCTATGTTGTGTCCTCAAGCAGAAAGGTTGCTGTGGTGGGTTTCTCCCCCATTTTGTGGCTTCCTCACTATCCTACCCAGCTGTTTTCCTACACGGCAGATGGCCTGACCTTTAACACTTTTCCTAAAGGCATGCGTGAGGGAATAGAACTGTTCTAACGAGTGTATGTTTGATCGCTTTATAAATTTTTAAATACATTTCCCTAAAAGGGTCTGTGTCTCTCTTTATGAAAACATATCTGGCTTTTGCATGTCTTTCTTCTTTTTTCTGGACTTCTGTTAATGCCTTGTTTGGGTTGACGTGGCTTTCTCTTTTTTCCTATTTGTTACGTATTTTGTTAAACTCAATCTTTATATTTAATTGAGGAAGAAATTAGGAAATGGGTCTTGGTACATTTATTTGCCCTTGACTCTTATTTGCAAAAATAAGGCAGTGGCTGCGACCAGTGTTCTCCTCTTTGTGGGTGCCTTTACAGTGGCCTCCACGGTAGCCTGCCCTCCCCCCCCCCCCCCGTGGGTCTGAAATGCTAGGAATGCAGGTGAGCAACTTCAGCCAGAGGAAAAGAGGCAGAGCGCCACAGGGATGCCATGCCTGCCCACATCTGGTTGAATGCTCAGGAGGTGGGCATGGCCTTACAGCTGAGACCCTTGTGAATTGGGGAATTGGGCCTGGGAGCAGCTCCCCGAGCTGCTCATCCTGGACACTCCCCTTAGGCAGACGGGGAGCGCTCAGAGTCTGTGCTTCAGAACGAACCTCAGCTGTTCCAAAGCAGACGCCCGTGCTGGTCTCCGGGCCGCCCGGGAGCACACACACACATAACCGTCACCACCCGGCTCCCTCCCAGGATGTCCTCAGACAGAGGCACAGTCGCGTGTGCTGTATGTTCCGGCTTGAGGCTGCAAAAGTTGCCTCTCACTTTTTCTTAGGTGGTAGGTAACCTGGAAAGGGACGTTGCCAGTGTTTTAGATGAGTCAGAGTGCCTTACAGAAATGCCCTGGAAGGCTGGGAAGACCACTAGAGGCCTGAATGGGGATGTGAACATGTCCTCTAGGACTCTGAAGTGCTCTGGTTAAAAGGAACTGTCTTCCTGCCCCATTTCTACCCATTTGGGCCATCTTATCGTCCTGGTGGGTCAGCAGTGGCCACCTTCCTCCTTGACTACTTCCACGGAGCGGTCTGCAGTCACAGCCAAGCAGCTGTGCCTAACCCATGAGCCTTCTTCCTCCTTTCATGGGCACCTTCTGGAAAGTTCTGCTGAGAGCAGGAATGGAGTGGATGTGGACCAACCCAGATGGTGACTATGCCAGCCTCCAAATGTGGACGCACAATCTCTCTGCACGTGCCCACCTGGCAGCAATAGAAGTGCAACCCTGCCTTAGTCTCCGAGGCCAGGTGGCCCGTGTGCGTGCCCAACCCCTCATTCTGTAAGGGGGAGATGGTTGTGCCAGCCGGGAAGGCAGCTTCGAGCACTAAGTGAGATGGATTTTAAATGCCTGATCCTTAGCCTGGTGCATGGGGAGTGTTCAGAAAATACTAAGAGCAATTATTGTGGCAAAATCACGAGACAAGCTTGGGATGCTCTGGCCAAAAGCAGCTGTGCTGCCTAAGTTGCTTTTTGTTTGCATTTCCTACCAAATTTAGCTTTGTGATCTCAAAACTATTGGGTATTGCTATATAAGTCAGAATAAAGTACACGCTAGAAGAATAAAATGGCATAAATGAATATGCACAGGCCGTACGTAGCCTGACGTGGACAGTATGGGGGGATCCACAAGAGGCAGGAATCCGCAACAGACTCTCAGCTGAGACAGAACCGGAGCTTGGCACTCTGCTGTGTTTAATTTAAATACCCACTGTGGGTCAAGAGTCCTAGCCCCGCACCCCGGAATTCTCGGCACGCTGGCTTGTTAACGGCAACGAGCCCGTCCGCTCCAGCATATCCCGACACAAGCTCAGTAGCCCAGGGCTGACAGGCATGGGGCAGGGTTGTCTGACGGTTGCAACTATACCACCTGGGACCTGCCCCGGGCAGCCGAGAGCCCGGCAGAGGCTAAGTGTCATCGGAGTCCGGGGGATCCGTGAGCATCTAGACAACATCGTTGGTGGAAACCTCTGAGAACAAGCTACCAGGAGCAGGGGGCGTGACGCCCTTTCCCACATCCCGCCTGTTGGATAGGATTGAGCAAGATGTAGCCAGGAGGTGACAGTGGTGTCAGCTTCCTCCTCCTCCCCTGGAACAAAAGGGTCACTTGGTAAATGACAGCTTGGGACAAATACTGCCATTTGTGTTTCTTCTACTCAGCAGCTGACACCGCTCAGCTTGTGGGCCTAGGTAGGTGGCCTTAAGAAACGATCTCTGTTTTACTCTTGCAATCTTGCGTCGTCGAGTCACTGAATATGTATTGAGTGTCTGCTACGTGTCCGTCGCTGTGGTGGACCTTAGAGACACACAGTGAACAGAGACTGGGTCCTGCTAGGACCCCAGAGGAGAGTAGGTTTTCTCACGCCAAGGGCTGTTCCCGGAGGTTGACCTGTGGTGCCAGCGGTGTCCACAGCCACTCTGCGGTGCTAGATAGTCTGTGTGTCCCCGTGCATCTTCAGGGCTGCTGAGTCCTGCAAGTTCAGGGCCACTCACTGAGGGCCACATAAAGGAGGCAGACTAACTATCCCTGAGAGCAGAACAGCAGTTGGTTTTCTTTCCAGGTATTCCTCATTCTTTTAGAAGGAAAAAGAGGTGAAAATGATCAGGCATGTCAGCAGCTTGTCATGATCCTTGGATATGTGTTCTCCGTGAACATTTTCTTTGGCAGATTTGGGGCCATTCCATGATCTAATGTGTCAGTGAGCTGAAGAGCTACTTACTCTCTGTGTCCGTTTAATTTAATAATACTTTTTTAAATGAGCATGATGGTCACAGGGACATAGATATAAGGCAGCATGGCATCAACAGAAGGACTGAGCTGTTCTCTGAGGGTGCAAGGAAGATGGGGTTGAAACAGTAACCAAGCTCCCGAAAGCAAAGTGTCATCATTGCGGTGACTGAATTTAGATTGTTGCTTGCATTGCTTTCTAGAGAAATCCTGATTTTTAATTATCCAAAAAAAAAAAAGGCACAAAGTTAGCTAAAGAGAGAGTGGCAGAGGAGGGCAGGTGCCTCCGGGCCTGTCTGGTGAGCCCTGCTCTGGGTCATCACGCTGCGGCCACACGCCGATGAGCGAGCTCATGACATCAGATCTCGTTTCAGTTCCCCTCTGCCTTTTTTCCATCTCTCCCGCTCCAGAGTGAAAGTAGCAGCAGTAGCAACATCTCCACCATGTTGGTGACACACGATTACACGGCAGTGAAGGAGGATGAGATAAACGTCTATCAAGGAGAGGTCGTTCAAATTCTGGCCAGCAATCAACAGAACATGTTTCTGGTGTTCCGAGCCGCCACTGACCAGTGCCCCGCAGCCGAGGGCTGGATTCCAGGCTTCGTCCTGGGGCATACCAGTGCAGTCATCATGGAGAACCCCGATGGGACTCTCAAGTGAGTGCCCACCCGGCAGGCCAGCCAAGGGGCCAGGGGCCTAGAGGCCCTGGGAGGAGGAAGGAGGCCCAGCGAGAGAGAGCTGCGCCATTGCCTGTCAGTGCGAGTCGTCTCTGAGCACAGTGTGGAGCCCCAAAGTGAGGATGGGGTGGCCCTTCGTCTCTCAGACTCGTTCTGGCAGGTTCTTTTAATAACCTGCATGTGCAAACACAGAGCTTTTTTAAGCCACTAGGTTATTTACAATGATATTATCATCTCCAAGGTCTCGGGTCAGGGCTAAGGACTCCCCAGGGACCTCTGACTCCTTAGCCGGCTATGCTGAGGGTGCGTCTGGGCAGGTGCTCATTCTGTGAGCTGCAGGTGAACATCTGTGTGATGCCATTGCCATTACGCCTCGCGTATACTAGAAGGTTAATTCAGTTAGGAAATGACCAGTTTTGCTGTATTAAACAGTTTTTTTAACAAGAAAACTGAATTTGGGTGCTGGTTTAAAACTCTGCCCTTCCCTGAATGTGTTTGGCTGTGGTAGAGATCAGCCCAGTGGTTTCTGGGAGTGGAAGCACTGCAGGCCTTGGTGATTTCTGAAGCCTCCAAAGGCCTCAGCCCACACCAGCGGACCCAAAGGCAGTGACAGTGGTCGTGCTTCTCTCCAAGCATGGAGGACCCTCAGCTGGGTTCGCAGTGCAGGCTGGCCAGCATCCCAGCAGCACCCTGCACCTCTGGGCTTGGAGCTCGCAGCTGCCGGGAAAGTTGGGCTTGAGTTCAGGCTACAGAGAGCCTCTCCTCCATGATAACCCCCTTGTCCTGTTTCTCCTTGATATGCAGAAATGTTTTATTCTAGTACAATGTTCAAGATTCCCATTTTGTACTTCATTTTATCAAAGAGTGTTCTTAGTCCTTGTATTAGGGTTCTCCAAAGAAACAGAACCAATAGGAGTGTGTGTGTGTGTGTGTTCGTTCGTTCCAGGGAGGAAGCAGGTAATAAAAGGAATTGGCTCATACAGTTATGGAGACTAGGAGGTCCAAATGTGCAGTGTGGGCTGGCAGGCTGGGGACCCATTCTACTAGAGAATTCCCTCTTGCTCAGGGAAGCCCGTCTTTTTACTAAGGCCTTCAGTTGATTGGAGGGGGCCTCCCACGTTGTGGAGGGCAGTGTGTTTTACTCTACTAATTAAAATGTTAATCTTATCCAGAAACACCCAGAACAACGTGTGATCACATTTCTGGGCACCCAGCGGCCCAGTTAAGTTGATACATAAAATTGACCATTACCAGCACTTTTGTATTTTAATCCTCAAAAGTGAAGAGCTTCTTGGTTTCCCCTCTGGTTGTTGAGCCTCACAGGTGCGTTTCCCTCAGCAGAGCTCAGGGAGCCTCCGTCACCCCAAATCCCCTAAGTGGGCTACTCAGCCTTTCTCTAAGGCTTTCAGGAATCACTTGCTGAACACTAGAAAGCTGTAACACTACCAACGTGTTATTTTTCCCCTAGGAAGTCAACATCTTGGCACACAGCACTCCGTTTAAGGAAAAAATCTGAGAAAAAAGATAAAGACGGCAAGCGGGAAGGCAAGTTAGAGAACGGTTATCGGAAGTCGCGGGAGGGGCTCAGCAACAAGGTATCTGTGAAGGTGCGTATGCGCGTCTCCAGGAGCCTGCGGCATTCATTCATTCATTCCCGGGGCAGCGGCGGGGCCGGGGGCGGCCCAGGAGGGGTTGCGGGCCTGGCTCCTGGCCTCACTTGCCGCCATCTGCCTCCCGCATCCCCTCCCGCATCCCCTCCCGCATCCCCTCCCGCATCCCCTCCAGCTGCCTTGGGCGCAGCTCCTGCGGGGCTTCGTAGAGCGCTCGCGGGGACCGTGCTCCCGGCACAGGTGCACATGCGCCCCGCACGGCGCCGGGGCGCACCCTGACCAGGCGCTCGGGTAGCTTCCAAAGGACACTGCTGGCTGCGCTGGGGAAGCAGAGGCCAGGTTCTCCTAGTACACGGTGTCAGGTAGCTGTGTTACGGGCTTCCCCAGGGCCCGCCGCACACCGCTGGGAAGGGACTAGAGGGGCCCGAGACACAGGTTCACCAGCTTTGGCGCATTCCCTCGGGGGTTGCTTCAGTCAGCTTTACTCCCGTGATCAGATTGCCCTAAACCTAGCTGGGCGGTGGTTGCCTGCAGAGAAAGGAAATCTCCCCTAAAGGGAGGGCATGGGCTCTGGTCAGGGCACTGGCAGCTCTTCAGAAGGAAGGGGCCCAGCGACCGGCCGAACCCGGCCTGTTGGATGAGAAAAATGGGCATTTCTGAGTTCAAGAGGCTCTTTTGTGTTGGTGGGTAGGAAGACAAAAATTCACTGAAATTTGTGACATGAGGCTTTTTGAGTACATGTAAAGGCAATGAAAATGTGCTCTGTTTTGAGACCCAAGTTGTATTCTTGTTCATCCTTCAGTGATACTTGTAGCCTGGGAATAAAAGTAACATACCACAAAACAGTTCATGTTTCTGGTTAACATCTATGTGCTTTTTCCGTTTCAGCTTCTCAATCCCAACTACATATATGACGGTGAGTTGTTATCTTGTTCCTCTGGTTTTGCAGAGTGTAGGGTCCATGGGGCACATTGTAGAACGCTGGGGCGTAACCTGGAGAGTGGGTTTTCTGGAGCGCTGGGGCATGGGCGGCAATTCGGGTCTCATTCTCGTTAGGATTGGTGGGTGTGGGAAAGGAGCCAAGGGTGACAGGTATCCCTGACTCCTTTCTCCTGCAGTTCCCCCAGAATTCGTCATTCCCTTGAGTGAGGTCACGTGTGAGACAGGGGAGACCGTTGTTCTTAGATGTCGAGTTTGTGGCCGCCCCAAGGCCTCGATCACCTGGAAGGGCCCTGAACACAACACCTTGAACAACGACGGTCACTACAGCATCTCCTACAGGTGAGGCTGGGTTTTGCTGGCAGTGAGCGTGACCTCCGTGAACTGTGACCAACACAATCAACCCCCTCGGTTACCCTCGGCACCCTGACGTCACCCACAAGGGAGCATTTCATACCGAGGTGTGCAATAAAAATTAAAATTCCACTTGAAGTTCCTTGTCAGTACTTCCTCTGTCATTTTTTGTGACCCCAAAGGAGAGAGGGTAGGGGCGGTCGCTGGGGGAGCTGCGCCTTTGTGACCCACAATGAGTTGTCATCTGTGCGGCAGTGACTTGGGAGAGGCCACTCTGAAGATTGTCGGCGTGACCACAGAAGATGATGGCATCTACACGTGCATCGCCGTGAACGACATGGGTTCAGCCTCGTCTTCAGCCAGTCTGAGGGTGCTGGGTAAGTGGCACCCCTGAGCAGGGGGCGCGCATCTTCTGGGACTCACGGGTCCAGAGAGACCCTGCCCCTGCACATACACACTCAGGAAGGTCTAAAATATTTGGCAATAAGTCAGTGTGGGGCCTTCCCAACGAGAGCTGCAAGCGGCAGACCACAGTGTCTAGGGTGTCCCGGGGAGGGTGACCTCCTGCCCCGCTCATGTCTTCAGGGAGGTGCATAGTGCAGGCCCCTGACCCAGCCCCTGGGCAGCCGAGCATCCAGTGCCGGCCTCTGGGTTGGAACACGGTACGTCTCATGCTCGTAGTGCTCAAAACACATTCTTGTATCTGACTTCTCTTACTCAGTTGCTCAGTTGACACTTTGGCTCTGAGAGAATCTCCTCTAAGTTGGTCTCGCGTAGGCTGTGGGAGGAGAGGAAGGAGCGTGGCTGAGGCCTATGCAGGCTCTGTGCTTCACTGAGACAGTGTCCCTCCTGGGAACGCAGGGCAACCACGGTGGGACCTGCGTTGCTCCCGTCTGAAGCCCTTGCTCTCTCCATGGCCCAGCACGGCCTTGTTCTCTCTCCTCAGCCAGACCCTGAGCTCCCAGAGGCAGAACCCACATCCTAGGCCCTTTTAAATCTCCTCTGGTTGCACTGACCATTGCTCAGTAGGCAGCACATACCAGTTGGTTTGCAGCTCGGGCTTCACAGAAGGCCAGCTGTGCAGTACAGGGCTGCTGACGTTTCCCATGCATTCTTCAGCTGCACCAGGTCTAGGAAACTGCTTCCAAGAACAAGAATAAGAATCTGAACTAAAAGGTGCATTGAGTCCAGGAGCGCCCGCCCTGTGTGTAGACAATGAATAGAATTGTCTTAGCATTTTTATCCCATGTATCTTCATCCCAGATATTTTAACCTCATTATACCAGAGAAAGGAAATGATCTGATTCTTGGATCATGACACAAGGAAGAAAGAGAATCCTGAATTTGAAAGTGAAGAATCGCCAGTGTTCTCATTTGTAAAAGACATCATAGAAACTATACGGGGTGATTTTTGCTTTATAATAAATCAGTTACAGAAGCTAAAGGAGCTTAGGGAGATAGAAGACTCCACCTTGGAGATACGAGTGGGGAAATAATGGGAAAGGAAGTGTGTGTTTATTTCTGTCACGTAAATCCATCTCTTTTCATCCTGAGTCCCAACCTGCAGTGTGTATTTTACGCTTCCAGCACATCTTCAGTCCGGTGAGCCACAGTTCAGATGCTCAGTAGCCGCGTGTGGCTGCCATATTGGACAGCGCAGGCCTATAGACTTCTTCCCCAAGAAGCGCACATAAACCAAGCTCAGGGGAGATGCTGCTCTTCTTGCAGGTCCAGGGAGTGATGGGATCATGGTGACCTGGAAAGACAACTTTGACTCCTTCTACAGTGAAGTGGCTGAGCTTGGCAGGTATGATATAAAACCCAGAGCCCCTTCCGAGAGAGCAAGTGTGTGACATAACTGTCTGTAAGAGTAGATAAGATTAGTGGTGAATTTTGCCACCAGTTGGAAGTTATATGAATTATATTTGAAATGTAATGTGTAATTGCCTTTTGATATTAAACATTGAGGGAGTATGGGTGCCTGGGTGGCTCAGTTGGTTGAGCGACTGCCTTCGGCTCAGGTCATGATCCTGGAGTCCCGGGATCGAGTCCCACATCGGGCTCCCTGCTCAGCAGGGAGTCTGCTTCTCCCTCTGACCTTATCCCCTCTCGTGTTCTCATTCTCTCTCTCTCTCGCTCTCAAATAAATAAAATCTTTAAAAAAAAAAAAAAAATTGAGGGAGTAAAGAGGATGTTTTCAGCTTGGGTTCCGAGAGAATTGAGGCGTAATGCCGTAAGCCATCCATTGATGTAATGACTTAACTCCTCTTCTGTGCCTATGGGACCACACTAGTTGTGTGCTATCCTTGGGAGAAGTCAGAGGAGTGTCGCTCAGACCCTTTTTTGTGGACCTTAATTTTCTCCTGTGGAGTCCCAGTTGAGAAAGGCTGAATGTGTTCTTCAGATTGGAGATGTAGGTTGGAGTGGCAGGGTCCTCCTGCCCAAACAGAGAGAGGGGCCGGTTCTCTCCAGAAGGGGCAGCCAGGCCCAGGGCATCCCATGGCTGAGGGGCTCGGAGACTGGCCAGCTTCCCTGGGTCGTTGCGAGCCACGGCCCCTCCATGAGTGGCCAGGGAGAGCAGAGCCTGCGGACAGGCCTCCAGTCCATTTAGGTTAACAGAGTCTTTTCTCCGTGACGTACTCAAGAGTCCTCTGAAAATGATCTTCTCGACCTGTTTTCCAGGGGCAGATTCTCTGTCGTTAAGAAATGTGATCAGAAAGGAACCAAACGAGCAGTGGCCACTAAGTTTGTGAACAAGAAGCTGATGAAACGTGACCAGGTCACCCATGAGCTTGGAATCCTGCAGAACCTCCAGCACCCGCTGCTTGTTGGCCTCCTTGATACCTTCGAGACCCCCACCAGCTACGTCCTGGTGTTAGAAATGTGCGTACTGCTCTCCCCAGTTCGTAAGCCTCAGCCTCAACTTAAAGTGATTTTACTGTTGTTTGTTCTCTAAGAAGGACAGAAATCAGGATTTCAGGATCCATACAACTTGTAATGTGTGTGTGTGGGTGTGTGTGTGCGCCTGCTGTCAGAGACCACAGTTCTAGAGCTTTCCAGTAATGGTAGAAAGAAGTATAGTCTTTAGCACATGCTGTCTAAATGAGGGAGCAACGAGCTTAGCATCAAAGCACCTCAGCACCACCCAGGTTCCCTCTGGGTCTCAGCCAACCTGGAGGTGCCACCTGCTTGCCAGGATCCCCAAGGGGCCAGGCCTCTGAAGACTCCTGCCCCTGCTAGTGACCACACGGCTGCTGGGGGCCCGGGGAGCCTCGTGAGTGCTGAGTGGGCCCCCTAAGATCTTGCTCCTGGCCGCTGCTTTGGGCCTGCAGTCCTGCCTGCTAGAGCTCCGGCCCACCACAGGGTGGTCAGAATGGGAGAGTGAGATGCACCTCCCCTAGAGGACGTCCTTGGGAAAGCAGGTGGGCCTCCATGGCCAGAGGAGCCCCCAGTCCCATGGTGTTCAGTGAGCTCTGTGCACCACCCCAGTAAATGGCATAGTCATCTAAGGAGAGAGTGTGAAAACTGACTGAAGAGCAGTGGTCCTCAGTTGGGGGCAGTTTTGCCCCCCAGGGGACATTACGGCCATGTCTGGAGACTTTTTTGGCCGTCACAGCTTGGGTTGGGGATGCCACTGGCATCTAGAGGGTAGAGGCCAGGGATGCTGCTCATCATCCCGCAGAGCCCAGACGGCCCCGCGGCAGACACTCCGCTGTCCCCCAGTGTTAGCAGTACCAGGGCTGGGAAGCCCACCCTCTCTGAAATATCTTGGCCTTTAGCTGTTTTTAAATTCTATCCTATTCTGGCTGGAGATGCTGGGTGTCCAAGAGCTTCTGCTCATCTGGGGATTTTTTAGCGAGAACTATCTTAAAGTCCTCATCAAAAATGAACAAGACTTCCATTTCTGGCTTAAAATTTAAGTGTGTTCGGCTGTCGTTTCTTTTTAGTAGAAAACTGAATGGTTTGGTCTCGCCGTACTGTTACTAGGATTTATTTTCCTAACAGATTACTACCAAGGTCTCCTCGATTACCCGTTGTTACCGGGCAAGTGGCTGGTTTTCCATTAAGTGTCTGTTGTGCAGACAGAACGGGGAGCGAGCGAGGTGCCCCGAGAGCCTGGGCCAGACCACCTCACTGCAGGTCTGGCCTTCCCTGGCGAGCTGTATGACCTTGGGAAGGTTGGCGTGAGGATTTAGTGAATTGACAGTAAGCCTTTAGTCCCTGGCCCATGGGCAGCGCTGCATCCATGGTTTTTAAATATCAAAGTAATTCACCGTAGTAGGAAGCCTTCTGAGTGCAGCATGAAACCAGAGGTGCGGGTCGGCAGGTCGTTCCTTCAGCATCCCTGCTCCCACTTCAGGGAAATGGGAACTCTGGGGGCATTTTGATGGAAGGCACAGTTTCAGATTACAGATCCCGAAACTGGGGACAGCGAGCTGGCGGAAGGGCAGCCCTCCATCCCAGGTCACGAGTGAGAGCAGGGGCAGCGATGTTATGAGGTGGCTGGGCAGAGGTCACTAAGTGTCACGGCTCACCTCTGAGTGTTGTTTTCAAAGGCACCCAGGAAAAGCGCAGCAGGAACGGGGGCGGGGGGGTGCAGGGGGCAGCCTGTCATGCTGGCTGTTTCCTCAGCACACCTCGAGGTCTGCCTCTTTACTTACATTAGCTCGTGTGGCCTTCCCCTTGCCCATCTTACAGATGACAAAACGAAGGCTTGGGGAGGTGTATCACTTCGTTGCAGCCTACAGCAGATGCCTGCAGAGCACCTGCCGAGTGCCCACCGTGGCCGGATGGCTTGCATCCCCTCAGCATCCGAGAGGCCGGGCTCACGTGCGAGCCTGCTGGGTGGGAGCTCGTGCTCCCCTCCCCTTCCCCGCTCCCTCTGAGGGCTGGGCGCCCTTGTTCCCCACTCGCATCCATAACGAGGTTGAAAAGAAATCACCCTCTTGATAGAGTCGTGCCTGGAGGTGGAGCTGTGCTCCTGAAACACCAGACTGGTAGGACATTAACAGTGGGCACAGACAAGCTCTTTGTTTCCTCTAAAGTGACCCAGCACCATGATAAGTGTTGCCCACGTTCTTGCCTCCGCAGGGCTGACCAGGGGCGTCTCCTGGACTGTGTGGTGCGATGGGGAAACCTCACCGAAGGGAAGATCAGGGCGTATCTGGGGGAGGTTCTGGAAGCCGTCCGATACCTTCACAACTGCAGGATAGCACACCTGGACCTAAAGGCGAGTGGGGCCCCTGGGGCCAAAGCCATCATGTCTGACCGAGGCCCAGCCACCTGGCACGTGGGGGCCTCCTCCCAACGTGTCCACTGCAGGAGGCCTGGGGGGACCGGGGACAAGCAGGAGGAGGTGGGTAACGGGAACCCTGATTTCTAATCTCTGTTTTTAAGGTTTTGCTCTCAATGATACAAAGTCAGTGAAGTACTAGATAAACATTTGAGATCTTCACACATTTCATGAGGTTCCAGAGAGTTCCTGAGAGCTTTGCAAGGCTGGTGTGGGACTGGGTCAGTGGTAGCTGAGAAAGGAAGGTGAATATTACTGTTAGTGCTGGGCGTGAAGACGAACACCCAGCTTGCTAAGGCAGCGTTCTTCGGCATGGCGCCTTCATGCTCACTTACCAGGAGAGCTGTCTGCGGGGAGGGGGCGGCGTTCCCTCTGTGTTGGTGCTGCCTTCTCCTCCGTGGGCCTGCGTGCTCAGAACTGCATCCCTTCTTGCGTTGGAACGGTTTCTTCCAGTCGACTTCGTTGATTCCTGGTGAGCATCCCAAGTAAGCTTGAGATGGGGATCGATGGAAATGACCGTTGTCTTATCCTGTCTTCTAGCCTGAAAACATTCTGGTGGATCAGAGTTTGGCCAAGCCAACGATTAAACTGGCTGATTTTGGAGATGCTGTCCAACTCAACACGACCTACTACATCCACCAGTTATTGGGGAACCCCGAGTTCGCAGCCCCCGAAATCATCCTTGGGAACCCCATCTCCCTGACCTCGGATACATGGAGTGTCGGAGTGCTCACATATGTGCTTCTCAGCGGCGTGTCCCCCTTCCTCGACGACAGCGTGGAGGAGACCTGCCTGAACATTTGCCGACTAGACTTTAGTTTCCCAGAGGACTGCTTTAAAGGAGTGAGCCAGAAGGCCAAGGAGTTCGTGTGTTCCCTCCTGCAAGAGGACCCTGCCAGGCGTCCCTCGGCTGCACTAGCCCTCCAGGAGCAGTGGCTGCAGGCGGGCCACGGCAGTGGCAAGGGGGCGGGCGTCCTCGACACGTCCAGACTGACGTCCTTCATTGAGCGGCGCAAACACCAGAACGATGTTCGACCTATCCGTGGCGTTCAAAACTTCTTACAGAGCAGGCTTTTGCCTAGAGTTTGACCTATCTTGAAGTTCTTTCTCATTCTCTTTCACCTGCCAATCAGCTGTTAATTTGAATTTTGAAGAGAAACACACACCAACAGAACTGATCAGCTGCCGTATGTTCATCGTGTGACATGGGGCTCCGAGTGAGCTGAGCTCGGCAGTGCCTGGGACTCGGGAGCACGCTGTGCTGGGGTGGAGGACCTTCTTGTACACTCTTCGTGAGCGGACACAGCATTGCTGTACCACAGTCTTTTATTCAGGTTTCTGCAAAAAATAAAAAGAAACTTTTTTAAATGAACATGAATAGAATTTTGCAAATTTAACATTTTCCAGGATTTATTCAAGGAAACGAAATGCCGATGTTCAACCACTGGTCTTCACGAACAAAACAGAGATACTGGACCCCTCTGGGGAGGACTCACCCTCGCGGTGGCCATCCCCGCGGCCTCGTCCAGAGCTCAGGGTCCGCCTGGCTCTGAGCTCTTCCAGCTGCCGGGTCTGCGTGCGTCTCACGGGGACGCCAGACTGGGCTCCTGAAACGTGCATTCAACCTCAGACTTTCGCATAAAAATAGAATGAATCGTTCTGCTCTGATGAAATGTAGGCCTTACTTGTATATAAGACTGGTCCTGCCTTCGGTCTGTCCTTTCCCCTCCTGCTCCCCACCCGCGGCCCAGGGCTTCCTCTGGGGGAGGTCAGAGGGCTCTGCCCATCCACCGAGGACATCAAGTTGGGTCCCACCCCGAGCCCTAGGGGTGGCCTCCCTGTGCTCCCACCCACCCCCCAGCCGTCAATCAGATTGTTGAGCAGTATACAGTCAGACGAAAATACTGTAAATGCACTCCTTGGGGTTTTTTTGGTTTTATTTCATATCATGTGCAATGTTGTGGCTTTAACATTTTATGCAACTATTTATGAAGACCTCTGTTGTACCTGTAATAAATACATAGAAAAAGCACATACTTCGTACAGTGAGCTTTATGGTTTTGTGCGTGTGGCGGGGGGGCGGGGGGCGGGGGTTGTAGCCCTGTGCTGTCAGTTCAAGGAGACTGAACTCTTCGTGGAATTTGTCAGTTTTGAGGACTGTAAAAAGTGATTTCATACTCTGAATACAAAACTGGATAATAGGGCAATGTTTTAAAATTTACTACGCTATTATTCAGAATGCCAAAGTATTATTTTTCTTCCCAAAATCAGTCTGGACATTTACTACTTTTTAGACTTTTTGACGTGCAACTTTCTGTACAAAAATTGGCTGGATTCTGAGCTTTGGGTACGAAAGGAAAGCCAACGACGCACTAGCCGCCCTGCGGCTGCCACCCGACGCCTGCGTCGCTGGCAGAATTCACGCCGGGTGGGGAGGCCCGGGAGCACGCCGCGGGGTTTCTGGGCACGCTTGAGTGTTGCGGGGTGTCTTTCTACCCTCGTGGTGTGAGACACACTAACAGGGAGACCAGCCCGCATCCCCAGCCGGCCAGACACCTGGGGCTTGAGCCATAAACCGGCGTAGTTAAGCTCTGCCGCTTCCAATGTATTTTATTTATTCTTTTGTTGGGTTTTTGTTTGTTTCTTGTAAAATTGTACAGAAACTTTTTAAAAGAAATTGGATTCAAAACTGGATGTGTATTCGTAACCTCACAACGTTCATTTGTGTATTGTTTCTTTTATTATTTCAGTTAAATTTTTACATTATTTTGCATGTATATTTCTTTGTACAGAGACCTTACATGTTTACACAGTATGATGTGATGTAAATATTTTATTTTGCCATCAGTTATTTTAAAAAATTAAACATATTTGCCTGATTTTTGCGTTAGGCCTTTTATTTAAAGTGATCACTGTGGAATCGAAAAGAGAGACATCACTGAGGGAGACGGAAAGACTGGCCTCTCCTAGGTCTGGCGGGGAGTTGGAGGGGAGAATGTTCCGGAGTGGGAATCCACTGTACAAGGCCAGAAACGGGAGTTGGTCAGGTGCCTGCAGATTAGTTCCCAGAACCCAGACTCCAAAGACACGGGTGCATAAACCAGATTTCAGCTGCTTACGGTGGGGCTGCACCTCGTCCTGGTTAGAATCTCTAAGGTACCCCACTTCTTGATGGACACACGAATCAGAGCAAAGGGAAGAGCTGTTGCCTCTGGCCACAGAAAGGCAAGCTTAACATCCAGGTGGATCAAAGACCATGAAGCACTTGGGTTCAAGCATCGGTGTTACGAGCAGACCTGCGATATGCACCTGCAGAGACCTCCCAGGGGTGGCGGGCCCTCAGCACCCGCCCCGGGAGCTGTGGGGTCCTAGGGCACTGGTAGAACAGGCTTTATTATTCCTCTGTTTGCCGACATCCTGAAGGTAGGACTGGTGGGCAAGGACAACGTTTGCGCTGAGTCCCTAAGTCAGAGGGCACGAGAAGCTCACCCTCCCAGAGATGGGTCCCGCCTCGGTCTCAGCGACGCCCAGGGTTTGGGAGGCTCCAGAGGGCCAGAAACACAGGGCTGGGCCCCAGAGGGAGTGGCCTGCCCACCACAGCGCAGACCCCAATAGCAAGAGTGGGGCAAGGGGTCTGTCTGCGTGACTTTTCTTGTCATTGGACACTTGCTGAATGAAGTCGTTATGCCTGTAGGACTGGCAAAACATTCTCCCAAGTGAAAAATGGCCTATCGTGATCACTTAGCTAAATTTTTATTCCTCAAAAATCATGATGCTTTGTATTCTGCATGTTACCATTTATGAATTCTTTTTTTTAAGATTTTATTTACTTATTTGACAGAGCGAGAGAGGGAACACAAGCAGGGGGAGAGGGAGAGGGAGAAGCAGGCTTCCCACTGAGCAGGGAGCCTGATGCGGGGCTCGACCCCAGGACCCTGGGATCATGACCTGAGCCGAAGGCAGACGCTTAACGACTGAGCCACCCAGGCGCCCCACCATTTATAAATTCTTTAAAACTCAGGGATTCCTTTTAGCTCTAAAGGGAAGAAGAATCAGTATTTCAGCAGAACACACGATGGGACTATCTTAATCCAAGGATATTAGACCATCTTAAATCTTGGGAAGGAGAGATCCTTTCAAATGTACGTTTCTGAGACATGAATTTGTGATCCCTGCCCAAAACAAAATACAAAACATTTCCATTATCCCCCAGATTCCTCATGCCCCTTTCCTGCCAAGGGTGATTGCTGTTCTGATTTCGATCATGCTTAGGTTAGGATCATGCTTTGAATTCATATAAGTAGAATCATACAGAATGTACTTTTTAAAATCAAGCTAAACTTTATTGTGAGATCACCGTAGATGTACAAGCAGTGGTAGGGGATGTCCCCTTTCCCCTGTTCTCCCCTGTGATAATGTCTTGAAAACATACCATATATCACAACCAGGATATTGACATTGATGCAGTCAGGATGCAGGGCATCCCACTGCTGCCAGAATCCCCCCAGCCCCTTTGTAGCCATGCCCACCCCCTCCTTAACCCTCCCTTAATCCCTGTCAACTACTACTCTGTTCTCCGTTTCTATAATTTTGTCATTTCGAGAACTTTAAATAAATGGAATCATACAGTATGTAACCATTTGAGATGGATTTTTTAGCTGAGCATGATTCTGTGGAAATTCATCCAGGTTGTGGTATGTATCAATAGTTTTCCTTTTTATTACTGAGTAGTATTCCAATGGCACGGATGTACCATAGCTTAGCTGTTCGCCCACGGAAGGACATCTGGATTTTTTCTGGCTTTTGGCTATTACAAATACTTCTAAGAACATTTGTGTGCAGATTTTTGTATGAACATAAGTCTCTATTTCTCTGGAATGTCAGACAATTGGAAGATCACATGGCAGTTACAAATTTCATTTTTTAAGGGATAGCCAAACTTCTCCAGACTAGTATTTTACATTCCCACTGGCAAAGTCTGAGTAATCCGGTTTCTTCAACTCTGCCAGCATTTGGTTTTGTCACTATTTTTTTATTTAGTCATTCTGACAAGTGTATAGTGATGTTATTGTGGTTTTAAGTTTTATTTCCCTCGTAGTTAATGATTTTGCACATCTTTCCATGTGCTTAATTTGCCATCTGCTTACTCTGTTCCATAAAACATCCCTTCATGTCTTTTACCCATTTTCTCATTAAATGGGTTTTAAGAATTCTTTATACATTCTAGATACTAGTCCTTTGTCAGAGATGTGGCGTGCAAATATTTTCTCCCATTTCATCTTCTTAACAGGATCTTTCACAGAGAAATATATTTTAATTTTGATGAAGTCCTATTAATTCTTTTTTTGTGGATCAAGCTTGTTGGTGTCAAATCAAAGAACTTTTTTTTTTTACCTAACCCCAGAGTGAACTTTTTTAACCTAAGCGTTTTTTTTTTCCCTAAACGTTTTAAGTTTTATATTTTACATTTAAGCCCATGATCCATTTTGAGTTAATTTTTGTATTAGGTATAAAATTTAGGTTGAAGGTTTTTTGGGGTATTTTTTGCCTTCTTGTTTTCTTGTTTTTGTTCACATTTTGCAGATTGAAAACAAATTTTTTTTTTTTTCCAGCACCATTTGTTGGAAAGGCTACTCTTTTGTGATTTTGTGAAAAATCAGTTGGTCCTGTTTATGTGAGTTTTTTCTGGGTTCTCTATTCTGTTGATCTAATTCTCTTTCTCACCATTACCACACAGTCTCGATTACTGTAGCTGTGCAGGAAGTCTTGAAATCAGGTAGACTACACTGCTCCTCCCACCTTATTTTTCCTTTTCAAAATTGGTTTTAGCTATTCTAGTTCCTTTGCATTTCCATATAAATTTTAAAATAGTCTTGTCTACATCTAAGTATTATCTTACTCAGATTTTTATAGGCATTGCATTAAATTTGTTTATCAGTTTGGGGAGAATTGGTATCTTCACTATGTTGAGACTCCCATGAATACAATATGGTTCTCCATTTCTGTAGATCTTTGATTTTTTTCATCAGCATTTTATAGTTTTACAAGTTCTTATATGTGATGGCTAGAATTATACCCAAGTATTTCCTTTTTTAAAGCAATTATAAATTTATATCATACTTTTAATTTTGGTGTCCATGAATTTATTGCTATTATATAGAAATTGAAACTGATTTTTGAATGTTTATTTTTTATCCCATTCTTCTCGCCAGTAATTTTCTTTACTCCAACATCTACTTTATCTGACATTAGTGTAGTCACTCCTACTCTTTTTTTCTAATTAATGTTTGCATGATACACCTTTTTCCATCCTTTAACTGTCAATACACCTACACCCTTATATGTAAGTAGATTGCTTATCAACAGCATATAGTTGGGTCATGTTTTTTAATCCACTGTACCCACCCATCTCTATCTTTAGTTAGTGTATTTAGATCATATACATTTAATGTAATTACTAATAAACTTAAGGCCTAAGCCTGCCCTTTTATTTTTCAGCTTACTGTTCTTCTCTCTGGTTTTCATTTCTCTGTGTTTTCTTTTGCCTGCCTTCCTATGGGTTGCTTGAACACTTTTAGAATCCCATTTTGCTCTATACTGATTTTGAATGTATCTCTTTGTATGGCTTTAGTGGTCGTTCTAGATAGTACAGTGTGTGTGTGTGTGTGTGTGTGTGTGTGTGTAAGTCATCACAGTCTGTTGGTGTCATCATTTTACCAATTTGAGTGAAATACAGAAACCTCACCTGTCTTTATGTCTCATTACCTTCCCCAGTTTATAATTGTTTTAAATATTTCCTCCACTTAAATTTAGAATCACATCACACAATGTGGTGATTTTTGCTTCAACCATCAAACATAATTTATTTTTTTAAGATTTTATTCATTTATTTTAGAGAGAGCATAACCAGGAGGGAGGGGCATAGGGGAGGGAGAGCGAAAGAATCTCAAGCATACTCCATGCTGAATGCAGAGCCCCATGCAGGCCTCAGTCTCATGACCCCGAGATCATGACCTAAGCCAAAACCAAGAGTGGGATGCTTAACCGACTGAGGCACCCAGGCGCCCCCATCAAACAATTTAGATGCCTTGATTTGCCCCTTCATTCCTGATGATATTTTCCCTGGAGTTGAATTCTGAGTTGACAGTTCTTTTCTTTCAGCACTTGAAAAACATTGTGCCACTTCATGGTTTCTGATGAGAAATCTACAGTCGTTCAAATTTTTCCCCTACAGGGTGCCTGGGTGGCTTAGTTGGTTAAGCTTCCAACTCTTGATTTCAGCTCAGGTCATGATACCAGGGTCGTGGAATCGAGCCCTGCATTAGGCTCCACGCTCAGTGGGGAATCTGCTTGAGATTCTCTCCCTCTTCCTCTCCCTCTGCCTGTCCTGCTCGCACATGCTCTCTCTCAAATAAATATATATATTTTTTTTAAATTTCCTCCTTATAAGTAAGATGTTTTCCTCTCTCAAGATTTTTTTCTTTGTCTTTAGTTTTCAGAAGTTTGACTGTGAGTGTCTTAGCATTGGATTTATTTGTGTTTATTCCATCTGAGACTAAGATTCTTAAATCTATATGTTTAGGTCTCTTACCAAATTTGTTTTCAGCCATTTCTTCAAGTACTTCTTTTTCCTTCTTCAAAGACATTAATGGCATTTTTGTTTTGGTTCCATAAGCTTTTGAGGCAGTATCCCCACCAATCTCTGACCCCAGCCCTAAGCCACTTGCTTTGTGTTGAGATTGGGTAAATTCTGTTTTTCTGTCTGCACATACATGGAGTCTTTCCTCTGTCCACTCTAGTCTGCCATTGAACCCATACACTGACTTTGCTTCAGTTATGGTATTTCTCCCCTCGTGGGGGGAGCTGGGTTTCTAGGCAGCGGCGTCAGGTGGCTCCTGCAGGGGCAGGGTGCCATTCTGATGGACTCTGACACAACCCAACATTTGCCTCCTCCAATATCTCTGCTTCCATTGGCCATTTCTTATTTACAATTCAAAAAAATTGTCGGGGTTGATCTTTCACTATGTGGCTGTCATCCTATTGAAAGCGCAGCTCAGGGGCCTCTTCACAGGCCCACTGAGTCTGTCGGGGGTGTCCCGGCTTTCTCTGTCCCGAGAATACGACAGTTAAAGCCTGTGCTGGGCAGAGTCCTTGTGAAGGCCCAAGAAAAGCAGAGACTTTAAAACGAATCACCTCATTTATAATTGCTGCTTATAGAAAACATACATCTCTGCTTCATTTTTGAAGATTAAAAACCTCTTTTACTCAGTCTTACCCGGTCCATCCATTTCTTTAGAACTAGATTTATCTCGTGTTAATGTACTTACACAGAAAAGTATATTTGAAAACGAATAGCATAAAAGCCAGTTTTCAAGACACACCCTCATGATCATTTGAGAACTGCCTGTACTGCGTATTGTTAAGATATGGTAATGACCTGGTTTCCATATTTATTTTTACACCAAAAGGGACAAGATGCAAAGCACTGACTTTTTGCAAACATGGAAATGACCTCCCAGCGCTAAGCTCCACCACGCCAGGAGTTACAACAGTAGACTCACCTAAGGTGAGGAGTCATTGTTCTTTTATTTTCCTTTTCGGTGTTATGGCCAACTGGGTGAAATAGGAAATATGAATGAGAGCAGGCATTACAACAGGGCAGATGTTAAATTCACTCTCCTGGGCTCCTGTGGACCCTCCGATTTTTCTTTGAGGCCCCCTCTCGCTCTGGGGGACTTCCTCAGGCCGCGGCTGGGGGCACCTTCTCTGACCCACAGGCTCCTTCCCTAGCTGACCTCAACCGATCTCGTCCCTTTGTATGACATTGTGTTAGTTGCCTGTGGCTTTTTAACAAATTGCCACAAGCGTGGTGGCCTGACACAAAGGAAGTGCCTTCTGTCACGGTTCTGGAGGTGAATAGCCCAACATCAGCATCACTGGGCTGAAATCAAGGTGTTAGCAGGGCTGCGTTCCCTCCGTAGGCTCCAGGGAAGGGTCTGTTCCTTTCCCCTCTGGCATCTGGTAGCTTCCAGCATTCCTTGGCTGGTGGCCACATCATTCCAGTCTCAAAGGCCAGCGTCTTGAAATCGCTCACTGCTCCATCCTCACATTCCCTTCTCCTCTGTGTGTGCAAAAAACCCTGGTGCCAGGCTCCTATGGGCACACTTGTGATAGCATTTAGGGCCCGCACGGATAATCCAGGAAATCTCCCTAGCTCAAGATACATACCTTAATCACATCCTTGCCATATCAGGTAACATTCATGGCTTCCAGGGATTAGGACATAGATCTCTTCTAAAGGGCCATTTTTCAACATACCATGTCATCTCTGTGCCAACAACCCTAACTTTGTGTCTCCAGCAAAGTTCCCTTTGCTCCACATCACGTACCCATGAAGGGTATCAGGATGTACCACCCCAAAACGTATCACTTTGGATTATTTTCAGAGGAAGGCAATTGAAATAGATAGAAGAAAAGCTTCCTTCCCTCCCCATTTGCCTAAATGCAGGACATAAATCTTCAAAGGAGCCTCTCCCCTCTACCAGGAAGGACAACAGTTAATCACCAGACACAACTCTAGACCCCATCAGCCTAGAGTCGGTACCAAAGGAATCTACGTAACAAACTTTACTAATTAGCCTTTACCTCCACTCAGAAACCTAAAACTGCTTTCCTTCTTGTGGTCATTTGAAGGTGCCATTTAAGTCAGAGTTCTAAGCCACCTCCTTGAGTTATTTCCCCCTGTGTATCTCCCATGTATAGATGACATTTACATGTTAATAAAGCTTCTGTTTCTTTTCTCTTGTTAATTTGCCTTTTATTGCAGGGGTCTGAGCCAAGAGCCCAGAAGGATAGAGGGGAAAATCAATTTTCCTCCCCCATATCCAACCCTCTACTTGGACATTGAAATTCACCTCTCATCTAACCGCCAAGCCATGGCCATTTACCCAGATGTTGGGCCAGATATTTCAAAGCCGATCTTGGCCCTGCCTCTCCCTTGCCCCTCGCATTTCCTCTACCTCCAAACACATGCCCTTCGGCCCCTTCCTCTCTCCACCACCTCACGCCAGGCCCCCATGCATCCCACCGAGGCCTCCTAATCAGACTCCTGCTTCCAGTTCTACACACTTTCAGTCGGTGACCCCTTTAGAGCAGAGTCAGCCTGGGGAGATGCCTGTGTCTTCCCTGCCTAAGCCCTCAGGGGGCTTCCCAGTGCTGTGAGGAAATGTCCAGCCCCCGCCGTGTCTCTGCCCCACTACACACCAATCTTCTCGCTGCCTCTGTTCTGACCACTTGCCTTTGTTCAGGCCTGGAACATGCTGCCATCCCCACTCCGCGGGCCCTTTACACCATCCTGTCCCTCCCTGGGCACTCTGCACCCCCTTGCTGACACCCTGTCTTGATGTGACTGCTTCCTCATCCTCTAACTCGGGTTAGGTGTCCTTGGAGATAAGCCTTCCTGACACCTGAGGGATGGCCTATTCTGATCTCTCAGGCCCTGTTCTTTCCCACATTGCATGTCCCTGCATGAACTAATGTGCTTTGTTTCTGTGTTTCACCCCAGATGGTAAGCTCCATGAGGGCAGGGAGCTTGTCTGTCTTCATCACCGTTTCCAAGCGCTCGGTCTGTGCACAATAAGTCATCCCCACTCATAACATCAAGACGTGTCCTGCAAACCCTTCCAGGACAGTCTCTGCTTCTGCTGGGGGCTTGTACCTGACAGACTGGAGGGATGAAAAACCGAGGAACAGCCTTTAGAAGTCCCGGGCTCAAGCTTTGTGAGTTCTCGGAAGATTTTTTTCCTTCATTCATCTCAGCAAAGCCCACACGAAGGGTTCTGCATTTTGGTTCTGAAGTGTGGGCACTGTTTGTTTGCCAGCCTGATGAATTACAGTGTTGTACACTCTGAACTGCTCAATGAATCAGGGCAGGAAGCCTGCGCACATGGTCGGTGTTTGTTTCTTTCCAACAATCTGGTAGGCTCTACACGCCCCAACCAAGTTTTATCTAGATCAGGGTCATCCAAAAGAGCTTTCTGCAGTGATGGAGAATGTTCTATATCCATGCCGTCCAGTATAGTAGCCCCTAGCCATGCTTGGCTATTGAGTGCTTGAAATGTGGCTAATGCAAGTAAGGAAGTGAATTTTGCTTTTGTTTAGTATTAGGTATTTTAGATGTAAACAGTTCCTATTCTGGACAGCATAGCTGGGGACACCTTGCGACGAGGAAAGGGGACCCTACGGGAGCTGTCCCGGGTGAACTCAGAAGGATCCTACAGAGGTATAGTGAGCAGAGGGGGCTTCCTGAAGTGTCGGAACAGTGGTGACTGAGAAGCTCAAGGGAGGGGGTCCGTGGTGTGGGGAGAAAGGCCCCAAACACTCTTCACGGGGTGCATGGCCTTGGCCATGATCCATGTACATGAGAGTCTCCACAAGCAAACAGGAGTTTAGTTACATGGAGGTAGACTGCAGAAGAAGTTCTGACCTGGGTCAGACGGAAAGACAGAGACTGACAGTCCTGTTGGAGAAACTGACTGAGCCATCCGGGCACCTGGAGAAATTGATGTTTTAACAAAGGGTTATTGAAGGGTGCAGGCAGGGAGGGTCAGGACCGGTCCCTCCGTGGACAGGGTACCCTCCACAGGGCCGGAGGCCTCTTGGGGACCGAAGCAGCCGGCCTGAGGCAATGCCACAGCAAGGCATCATCCTTCCTCCCTCTGCCTCCTGCTGGTGCTCTCCCGGGGCTGATTCCCACCAGAAGCCAGGCAGCATAGGTTTCAGCCTCCAGGACAGGGTGAGTTGCGAGGATTGCATGCATCTGAGGGTCGCCAGGGAAGGAGGAAAGAGCAGACAACATACAAGGATGACCCACCTCTTACAACAACCCAAATCTACCCACCACCAAATCCTGGCGAGGATGTGGAACAGCGGGGGCTCCCAGTCATTGCTGGCAGGAATGCAAAACTACAGCCACTTGGGAAGGCAGTTTAGCAGGTTCTTACAAAACTAACCCTTTTCTCACTATCAAATCCAGCAATCATGTTCCTTAGTATTTACCCAAAGAAGTTGAAAACATGTCCACACAAAAACCCACGCACGGATTTTTATAGCGGCTTTATTCATAATTGCCAAAACTTGGAAGCAGCTAAGATGTCCTCACCAGTAGGTGAGTGGATACATAAACTGTGGCCCATCCAGTCAACGGAATATTATTCAGTGCTAAAAAGAAATGAACTGTCAAGCCGGAAAAAGACACGGAGGGAAGTTAAGTGCTTTTTACTAAGTGAAAGATGTCGATATGAAAAGGCTTATCACATACTGTATGATTCTAGCCCTATGACATTCTGGAAAAGGCAAACTTTTGGACCCAGGAAAAAGATCAGCGATTCGCCGGAAGTTAAAGAAGAGAGAGGGATGAATAGGCAGAGCACAGGATTTGTAGGGCAGTGAAAATAGTTGACCCTCGAATGACACAGGTTTGAACTGCATGGGTCCACTTCTATGCAGAGTTGTTTTGTTTTGTTTCAATAAATGCAGCACCAGACTGCAAATATATTTTCTCTTACGATTTTCTTAACATTTTCTTTAGCTTTATTGTAAGAATACAGTATATAATGCATATAACATACAAAATAGGTGTTAATCGACTCTGTTACTGGTAAGGCTTCTGGTTAACAGGCTATCAGTAGTTAAGTTTTGGAGGAATCAAAAGTTATACATGGGTTTTCAACTGCATGGGGGCTTAGCACCCCAACCCCCACACTGTTCAAGGGTCAACTGTACCCTGTATGATACTTTAATGGTGGGGACATGTCAGCAAATGTTTACCCAAACCCACAGAATGTACACCAAGTGTGAGCCCTAATGTAAACTCTGGACCTTGGATAATCATAATGTGTCAGTGTGGGTTCATTAATGGTAACAACTACTCCACTCTGGGGGGAGTATTAATAGTGACGAGGCTTGGGGGCAGGGGTATATCAGGAATCTCTGTCCTTTATGCTCCATTTTGCTGTGAACCTCAGACTGCTTTTAAAAAATAACGATTTCCTTTCTGGCTTTTGGGGGGATTTGGGGGTTTTGTTTTTGTTTTGGGGGGGTTTTTTGGGTTTTGTTTTTTTTAATGCAAGCATGAGGGCATTGGCTCCCAGAAATGGTGGGCAAAGGACTGCAATCCAAAGCCAAAGAAGGTACCTGGTTGAAAAATAACACATGAAGGATGTGTCAAATCACACTAGCCGTTGGGGAAAAGCAGACTGAGAACTGAGACCCTGGTGAGATGTCACTGCCCCCCATTACAGTGGCCAAAATTAAAAGTAGCATCAACACCAAATACAGGGGAGGCGGAGAAGAAACTGGATCACTCGTATGTTGCTGTTTGGACCTAAAATGATACAGTTACGCTGGAAAACACATTGGCATTTCGAGAAATTGAACTTACACTTACCACTTAAGTCAGCAGTCATACTCCTGGGTATTTACTCCAGAGAAATGAAAACTTACCTCCACAGATAGACCTGAACACAGTTGTTCTTAGCGCCTGTATGTGTAATAACCCCAGACTAGAAACAGCTACGGCCTCCTGCAGGAGGCGAGCCGGGAGGTCTGCACGGTGGCATTCTGCTTCCTCGTCTGAAGTAACAAACTACTGATACGCTCAGCAGTCTGGATGGATCTCAAGGCAATTATGCTGGGTGGAAAAAGCCAAATTCAAAGCATGGAACTAAACACATGCACTGTACCAATGTCAGTTTGCTGGGCTTGCTGTCACACGGTACTTACTTAAAATGGGACCAAACTTGCTGAAGGGTATACGGGACTTCCCTGTACTATCTTTGCAACTTTCTGTGAATTTATAATTATTTCAAATTAAAAATCACAAAAACAGCAAAAACAAAACACAACCCTTGACCTTCTCCCAGCCAGCCAGCTAGCCCCACAGCAGGCCCAAGACTCCGGCTTTGGCGTGACCAGCCCCTACCTCCCCAGACCACCACGGGATAGTCTCCCCTGGACTGATGAACATCCGAACGTCACGGCCCCAAGAATACCCTTCCCTCCCGATGCAGTAGCCAGAAGGCCTCCCCCCTTGCCCCTGGGGGCTCACTGCATGCAGAGCCCCTGCCCAACCCCGCTCTTGCCCCACTTCCTGCCTGCCTCTTACCTCCTCCCTGCTAGGCCGATGCGAGGCCAGGATGGGGTCAGTAGTGGGGGTACGAGGGGGGGTCCATCCTCAGGGCCCCCTCCGCCCTGCGGCCCAGCACACACCAACCAGCCTCAGCCCCAGGCCCCATACCCCGTCGGCCGGAGCCAGGCCCAATCCCAGAGCGGCAACCGGGACAAATTTCTCAATGGAAAGAGAAGCCAGCTTCCTCGGGCTGAGTTCAAACTTGCGGTTGGCAAGCGTATCGCCTTCCTCTGGCTACTTGGCAAGGGAATTCCAGGTACTTCATTGTTTCTGCGGCTGCAGGCTGCCCGGGAAAGCTCACCTCTGTCTATAGGCTGTTACTTGTGTAGGAAATTTTATTGATAACCCCTGATTCCTTTGGGGCTACAATCCAGCTAAGAAGGTGGGACCTGCTCTGTTCTGCTGAGGTGGAAACTTCCAGGCTGTCCTTATCCCAACACAAACCCCGTGAGTAAACCTCCTTAAACTAGTTGCCAAATGTCAGGGTGGCTTCCACCGCAACTGCCACGTGGACTGTGCGGACACCACATTGTGTGTGTGTGGTCACAAGACGGCTTGCCTCCTCCACGGTTAACCTGCAATTCTTAAATCTTTGCTTACAATTCTGCCACGCTCGAAAGAAGACTTTGCCTAGAGCTGTATGTCATTTCGCAGATGCCAGGAAAATGAGAGCATAGGTTTATTAACTTAAAAAAAAAAAGATAATAAGATCTGTAACGCTAAGTGGAAAAGACCATCTTTTGCTGTGGGTCCCCTACGCCATTTTACTATGAAACACTGCCCTTCACTTTTAAATGACATGAAGGAGAAATAATCTGTCCATGTATTGGCTTTAGATGGAGTTTGGTCTTTTGCTAGGAAGCTTGGCGGTTATTCCCTTTCCTTTTAATAGCTGGGAGATAAGCAAAGTACAAGAAAAAGGGTTCAACCGAAGAGCTGCGGTCTCTAAATTAGAGACCTGGAAAGAAGTTCCATCTGTGAAAAGTTTGGCTGCCCCACTTCTTCACTTAGCCTGGTCTCACTTCACCTAGCCAAAATTACCATCCTCTCTGCCCCATGATTAAAATTCACAGGTTCTGGGCTGGATGTTGAGCAAAGTGGTATTAAAGTGCTAGCCCCAGGGACACCTGGCTGGCTCAGTCGGTAGAGTGTGTGACTCATGATCTTGGGATTGTGAGTTTGAGCCCCACGTCGGGTGTGGAGATTACTTTAAAAAAAATAAATAAATAAAGTCCTAGCCCTAGGCAAGAATTTCCGATTCCACACCACTGAATACCCACCGGCACCTCGCAACCTAAAGTGCTTCCAAGTGTGGATAGCAGGCAAATCTAAGAATGTTTCTCTAGAATAATTTCTAAGAGATTCGAGAAGCTGAGGGGACGGGGTGACTTAACCATTGTGCGTGTACATTCGCCGAGTCATAACCTTCCCACCCTGGCTTTGTCTTCCACAAATGGGTTTTGTCCCCATGGTTATGTGGAAATTGGCAAGCTGATTCTAAAATTCATATAGAAATGCAAAGGGCCATGAAAAGCCAAAATAATCCTGATGAAGAACAACGAAGCGGGAGCCCTTCTATGACCAAACAACAAGACCGATTCTAAAACTCCAGCAATCAGGACCCTGTGGAATTGGGCACCCATGGGCAGCCCAAGTTGTCTCTGGTGTTTCTAGGTTGTGCCAGAATTCAGAGACCATGAGCGCTTGGGAGAAGAGCCTGGACTTAAATGGCTGGTACTTAAGAGGACGGCCTGGGCTGGACACTCAGGTCAGAGCATCATCAGAATGGTGAATCTAGAGGTACTTAGACTGTCTTGTGAAGAAAAGAAGCCAGCGTGGTAGGTGAGTGAAGAAGACAGACGGCTGAAGCTCTAAGTTGGTTATTCAGAAAGCGATACCACTGTTCCTTTAAGAACATTTTTTCTAAATTCCCCTTTCATTAACTTCCTCTTGGGAAATGTATGGTTTAGCCCAACTGACTAGATTAGCGTTGATTTGTGTGACCAGTCCAACACTCAAATGTTGCATAGGCTGCCAGACACAAACGAATGGTCTCACTGTCACTTTTTTGGGGCAGTAATAATACTAATATTCAAGGCATTCTGAAAACCTCTTAAGATAAAGCTAAAGCAAACAAAAGAATCTGTTGAATAAATTAAGGTACATTCATACAAGGAAATACTATTTATTAAATCAATAAGGTCATCTCTCTGTGTAGATTCAGAAAAAAATAAATTATTAAAATAATTTAAAAAACACACAGTGTCTTGCAATGTGGGGAAGGAATTCAAACGTTATTTTTATTCAGTCCTCATAACCACATATAACTAATCCTATCATGGAAGTTCACAAGGTGTAGAATCTGTGGTCTGAAGAATGGTCATGGGCATTTCATTCTACTGGCATCTTATGAAGAATGTGTTGGTTAACTTCATCCTGGCCCCTCAGTCCCGGGTATCTGGCCTCCGGACTCCATCACTGCTCAGATGTGGCCCCTGGGCCAGCAGAATCAGCATCACCAGGCTGCTGGGTTAGAAATGCAGCATGTCCGTTCCTACCTGGATCATCAACACAGCCATTCTTTCCTTCTTTCAACCAAGTAATGGGCTCCATGTTGTTTTTAACTTGTGTAAAGCACATGTAACGTTGGGGTCAATGTAAAAATCCATGTGGTGAAAAAGAATTGAGGATTGCATTGTGCCCAAGATGTGCAGTGCATTGCCGCACGAAAGCGTGTAAACCTATGGACTTAGAAGTGACCAGAGAGACCTATACACAAAAGGAAGACTGATCTTAAGTCTTTTCATTACCTCCTGACTTCTCATTACTTCATTCATGGCCCAGACTTCCTGTTCTGTCCAAGCATATCTATAATGAATAAGGAATTAAATAAAATATAGTTCAGCCTGGAAAAAAAAAAAAAAAAAAAAAAAAGAATGTCAGCCCCCATCCAGACCTAAATCTGCATTTTAGCAAGATCCCCTGGGGCTGAATCTGCTCAGCAGTCTGAGAAGGGCCCAGTTTGGCTGGAAGGCATTTAGATGGCTCTGCTGCTTAAGTTCTCCAGACTCAGAGCATTATCTTCAACAACACACAGGCCGAGATGAAACCTCACTTCTCACTCCTCAGTGCAGAGTCTTTAAAATGACAAAGAAAAGGGTGGAAAGTCCGGGATGGGTGGGGGGCGGGGGGAAGGACACAAAGCACCCCTGGCATTTGTTTACCCTGAGATAAATAGCTGGGGCTTTCTGAAGCAGGACTTAGGAAGAGAACAAAGTCCGAGTTTGTGGAAGCAGCCACGTTTCTTCAAGGGAGGTAAACATGCCAGGCTTTGTTAATCTTTGCATGATAAACCAAGCTGAGCACTTACACAAAGCACACACCAAACAATGTCCTGCAAGAGGAAAAACTTAATCCATAAATTACAGCAAGAGCTTGGAAGGAAATCAAGGCCTTCGGTCAGGGACAAGACTCTCAAGAGACCCGGTCCAGAATACACAAGACAGCAGGGCCTTGGGAGCAATAAATAAGGTGCATTCGTATCCCGAGACACAGCGAAGGCCGTCCCAGCCCCTCTCTTTCTGTATACCTTCTCTGTTGACTTAGTGATCAAATTGCAGTTAAATGCCTGATGATAAAGGCACAGTGCCTAATAAAACATTTAAAGCTTGAATATCCCATTCCTCCACTTGAGTTGTAATTTAAAAAAATTATTGTAAAGAAGGTAAAATTAGAATTTGAACTTGATGTTATTTGGCCAGGAGTCCTCCGAGCAGTAAGGTATAACACAGCCTAGGAAGTTCACCAGAAGTTGGTTAGAGCGGAGATGGCCAAAGAGAGATCATTCTGTCCAAACAGGCGTCTGTGTTCTAGAGGGAGTCATGGGAGGATGAGATGGACAAGCACAAATGGGGGAGAGTCATTCTGTCTCAATTTCAAATGGGGGGGACCAATTTGTCCCAGTTGTCTGGGAGCTTCCCAGTTTTAGACCCTGGGAGACCCTTCAGTCCTGAACAAACCAGGACGACTAGTCCCCCTGCTATGCCTAAACCCGGGATAATGGGGCTGCGTCCAGAACGGCAGGGGCAGGGGGCCTCGGTGAGTCAGCAGGGCTGGGGCGCCTGCTGGGGAGGAGAAAAAAGCAGGGCTGTCATTTCCACGCACAGGCCCGCTAGTCCCCCATGGAAGCTCTTCCAACAAAGGTGGTATTTTTAAAACCAGGCTTTTATTTGGAGCAGGCTTCTTGAAAAATCCTTGCAAATGCTTCCTGTTTTTAATTAAGAAGATCCCTGGAACATTTCCATGGCCTCTCATTGTGCCTCATTTTAGTTCAGATTTCATTCTTCCTCCTCACACCACCTTAAACCTGAAACAAAGGCAAAGACAGAGACGTCCACCCCTGTGCTGCAGGTGGCCTTCACGGCGAGAGACCGCCACCAAGACACAGAGGAAGCTCACGCCTAGTGCCATGCTGCACGCCGGCTGGCGGTTTGGCACGACCAGTGGTCTGGTCCCTCCCCGTCTGAGCAAAGGCACCCACGTAGCGTTGTGCAAGCCGCACACTCTGGGCTGCAAGGAACAGGGGCTCTAAGTGTGGGTGCACCTGCCTGGGAATCTGAACCACTGGGACACCTCAGCAGCCGCACCACCAAGCGGTTCTCGGACCCCAGCTGGACGCCCCTATAGGACGCCTCCAATGTCGACCTGGAAATGATGTCAGATCCCACAGGTTGAGGGCTCAGTCCCACAGGACTGCCCCCCCCATGATCCTCAGCCGCCCCCCCAGCCTCAGACTCCGGTCGTCAAGCCGGGGTGTCCCCTGTGCTTCTGAGGAACCGGCGATAGGCTGGGGGTTTCCGCAGCCCCCTCCTTGGGTCCCATTAATTTGCTGGAGGGGCTCACAAAACGCAAAGAAACTTCTTACTTACTAGATCACCGAATTGTTGTAAAAGGATAGAACTCAGGAACAGCCAGGTGGACGAGATGCACGGAGCAAGGTTGGAGGGGGCCCACCGCCCACCGAAGGGCTCAGAGCTTCCATCACCACCGTCCCAGGATTCCCATGTGGTTCACCAACCCATCGCTGTCTTAATCGTCCGTCAGGATTTCTATGGAGATTTCATGCCGTGGAGGCTCGGGGATTAAGTCCTGGGCCGTGCGTGACCTGGGTGACCGAGTCAACCTCCAGTCCCTCCCCACCGCCAGAGGGAAGGAGGGAAGGGACTGGAAGTTCCAACATGAATCACAAGGAACGTGGTCTCTGGGCAACCGGTTCCCCTCCTTAGCTGCCCTGGGGGCTTTCCAAAAGTCACGTCATAACCTAACGGAAGATGCCCTATGGCTCCCCTCTCTGAAAGTCCCAAGGCTTTTAGAAGCGCTGAGCCGGCCGCAGGAGGAAGACCCCATACATACTTCTTATTGTGAACCGCCGTCTCGCAGACCGCGCCAAGCAGTTGGGAGCCACTTGGGGCTCAGAGCCAGAGCCTGGGACCTTCTCCCTGGGCCTCCACCAGCGGCACAGCCTGCGGCCTTCACCCCTACTCCAGGGCACATCACAGGACGGAAAGCGGCCTGGCTCCTCCTGGCCAGACTCAGGACTCCTGTAACCACCGCGGCCAGGCCTAAGCCCAACGTCACAGAGGCGCGAGCAAGAAAGGGTCCGTGCCTCCACGCCACGGTCACCAGGCTTTCCGGGAAGACCAGTGGCCCACAGTGACATCTGTCTCCTCTGTCGGGAGCCTGGGCTGCGGGGGGGTCGGCTTCTGCCGGGGTCTCACCCGGCGGGACCGCCTCCTAGAGGGGCCTGGAGTGCCACAGCCGGGCTCCCCCAGCTGCATCCTCTCTTTTCTCTATCCCATGATGCCTGCAAGCTCTTGGCCGCGCACGTAAAGTCAGTTCCGCCCAGACCTTCCAGGCTGGCTCTAGAAGTTTCTCTTCCCACCTCTGACTGCCTCGTTCTCCTGACGTTCCCCCCAGTGAAGTTCCCAAGGGAGAGAGAATGTGGTTGACCCCCAAGAAAGCTAATGGGTGTGTGGGGGCCCACAAGGCGGAGGCTGCCCCCCGCGGTCCAGCCCCCCATCACACATCCAAACCCGAGTCAGCCGGCACTCACGGCGGCGCCTGCCAAGGGCCCTAACACACATCGGTGCTCCAGCAGGCGCTCGCTCCCCTCAGCCTGGACGCGAGGACCTGCCGCCGCAGGAGGAAATGGCCCACCTCCCGGCCAGTCGGGCCCTGTTTCCTCTTCTCCTGCTCCACCCCCTTGCTCCTGCCCCAGATCCTCTGCGAACCGCGCTGCCCCGCTTGGCAGGCACACAGTCCATCCATGGATTGCTTTGCCTGAACAGACATCAGCCTTGTTACTGAATGGCTTTCGTTTGGTCATTTCACACCCCCCACATCTCTGCACATCCAGCCACAGCCCGGGTTGAACTTGGGCCACAGAAGCGGGGGCTCCAGGTCTGGCCTGTGGAGGCAGCCCCTTCCCTGGGGCCATGAGGACCCTTCCCCCTGCTGTGTGAGTGAAACGCGTCACCACGCGGGACACCCTAGAACACGGGCACACATCACGGCTGCTGTCGCTGCGCCTAGTATTTGTGGAAGCGCCGGACGCTCAGCCCCGTAATTCTCAGCGTCGGTTCCAGGGGTTTCTACATAAGCCCCTGGAGTGGACGGGCCTCCCCCGGTAAGTGCAATAGATTCTCTCGTCACTCCTCCTTTAGGAGTGGACCAGCTGAGCTGTGTGATGGAAAGGTGAAGAAGGTGGCATTGGGCACAGCCGGGCATATGTACAACTGTTTGTATTTCACGTATGTGCACGCACGTACGCGCAACAAGCCCCCCACACTCACACACACACTCACATCCATGCTCACACGTACGCACAAGCCCCCCCCACACTCACACTCACATCCATGCTCACACGTATGCACAAGCCCCCCACACACTCACACACACACTCACATCCATACTCACACGTACACACAACAAATCCCCTGCACACTCACACACACTCACATCCATACTCACACGTACGCACAACCCCCCCACACTCACACACACGCTCACATCCATACTCACACGTAAGCACAACAAGCCACTCACACACACGCTCATACACGTTCTCACACGTATGCACAGCATGCCACTCACATACACACACACACACAAACCCACACACACCTCCTTCATTGCAAAGAAGCAGTCTTCAGTTACTAGGTCCATGCAGGGCCCGCAAGTTCTCTTCAGAGATGGAAAGGAAAGAAAGACATCACCTACTCCCTCATTCTCCATTAATTCAATGCACTGTTAGCAACCGTGTGAATTCTAGAGGGAGGAACGAAGATAACTATCCGGGCTTTTGCTCTCTTCCGGGACGAGGACATCCTGGCCAGGGCTCAGCTCGCGGGGGGTTAGGTCGACTTCCGTGGGCAGCCTGGGACCCCACTGCTGTTCACCACATGAATTCTCTGGTAGAATGTACGCAGATGTCAGACGTCCCGCATTGGTAAGTTTGCAGGCTACGGACCTCCCTCATCCCACTGGACTTTTTAAATATTGGTTTGCATTTCCTGTGGTGCCCTGGTGGTTGAAAGAGCCCAGACTCTTCTAGCCAAACCCCAAAGGTCATGGGTTGTGTGTTGTTCACGGTGATTTCTCATTAACATAATGCACTGAACTTGATTCCCCCTCACCTACTAATGTCAACGAGATATTTTATGTGGTCTTTGTTTCTTGGCATTTGACATAAAAGGGAAACCCTCAGGGTTATGCTTCTCGCTGGGCAACATGGAAGGAACCTCCCTTACTGTTCCTGGCAACACTTGACCATGCTTGTCTCCTACGGGTGACAAGTCACAACTCCTGTCCCCTCTCCCTGTGCTTCAGGACCCTGCTTCCATTCAGCTGCTCACTGCATTCTTCTCACATTTTCCTCACTTCCCAAGATTATTCATGATACGTACACCCTCCGGGTTGAGTAGTGCCCATCTGCATGGTTACAAAGAACGCAGTCTTTTTTCAGGAGCGATACCAAATTCTCCTGGAGTTCCTTGATGTGTTTGAACTCACAAAATAAACTTCAGAGTCTGCAGCATGGAGAGATTATAGATAAACATGTGTTAAAGTCAATCTCAGACAGGAAAATCTTCTGCTTCATAAACGTTAGCAGTGATTAGCTGCATTAGGAATTTAATCTTTTTAAAAATTATGTCAAAGTGATATAATATTATGGAAACTAGGAAAGAATTCCATCACCAGCATAACCACTCTTTTATTAAAGAATCGTATTTGGAAACAAAGATCTAGGTGCTGGTTTCATTGACTTCTAGCTAATGATTTTTTTTTTTTCTGTTCTCAATGTTATTGATTTCTTCTCTTTATTATATCCTACACAACAATTTTGGAGAACTGTCAGTATTTACTAAAATTGTATAAGTTCATACCCAGTGGCTCGACAATGTCATTTCTAGGAATTTACCCAATAGAAGTGCATACATGTAAAAGAATATCCACAGTCACCCGATCATACACCTGAAACTAACAGAACACTCTGTTAATTATACTGGAATTAAAATTTTAAAAAATTTCTTAAAAATAAGGAAATTCTAAAAAAAAGAATATCTACAAAAACCATATATATAATTACCAAAAGCTAGAAACAATCCATGTGCCATTCAACAGTAAAATGGATAAACAAATTGTGGTTTATTTCTACAGTGGAATACTACTCAGCAATAAAAAAGAACAAACCACTGATATATGCAATGACATGACAATCTCAAAAACATTATGCAAGGGCGCCTGGCTGGCTCAATCGGTAGAGTGTGTGACTCTTGATCTCGGGGTCATGAGTTTGAGCCCCACATTGGGCACAGAAATGACTTTAAAAAAAAACAACGTTACACAAGGGAAAGAAGCCAAATACAAAAAAGAGTCCACTGTATGGACTTATGAAAAATTTAAAATGAGTCAAACTAATCTGTTGTCAGAAGACGGGATAGAAGTACTTTTGGGGAATGGTGGTAGGGATTTGGAAAGAGGATGAGGGACACTTCTTGAGTATGGTGATGTTCTGTTTCTGGATTCGGGGTGGTTTCATGGGTAGGCTCATTATTATTTTTTAAGACTTGGGGTAGCCTTTTTTAAAAAGATGTATTTATTTATTTATTTGAGAGAGAGAGAAAGAACATGGGCTGGGGGAGGGGCAGAGGGAGAGAGAGAAAGAATCCTTTTAAGCAAACTCCCTGCTGAGCGTGGAGCCCGAGTCGGGTCTTGATCCCAGAACCTTGAGATCATGACCTGAGCCGAACAAAATCAAGAGCCAGCAGCTTAACTGACTGAGCCACCCAGGTGCCCCACTCATTATTATTATTGTAATAATTTATCAAGTTGTATCATTTTTGGAAATGAATGGGATATTTTATTTAAAAAGTTTATTTTTCAAAAATTGTTCCAGATTTGGGGGCGCCTGGGCGGCTCAGGCGTTAAGCGTCTGCCTTCGGCTCAGGTCATGGTCCCAGGTCCTGGGATCGAGTCCCGCATCGGGCTCCCTGCTCGGCGGGAAGCCTGTTTCTCCCTCTCCCACTCCCCCTGCTTGTGTTCCCTCTCTTGCTGTGTCTCCCTCTGTCAAATAAATAAATAAAATATTAAAAAAAAAATTGTTCCAGATTGGTTCTTTCTCCTGTATGGCTCGCATCTGGCCCGGACGGAAACACTCGTGTGGACTTTGTCCTGATAAACTCCAGGGTGTAAGCCGCACCCTATGCAGTGCCCTCCCCTCCCCCTCCTCTGTCAGAACCATTAGATTGGAACTCTCATGGGTGGGGGGGGGGATCAGGCTCCAAGGAAATCCTCACGAAGTGCCCCCTCAGTTTCCAACACCCCCACCATGTTTATCCCCTGAGCGTGGATTTAAGTGTGGATATGTTTCTTTTTACTCTCCCATGACCACCACATTGAGAGCACTTCTGACACCAGACATGGGGGTTTTCTCTACACCAAGCAATTCTGCGACACCAGCTGGGTGTCCTACAGGCTGACCCTGTCTACCTGGACATAGCATCATATCCCACAGGTTGAAGGCTCAGTCCCACAAGACTGCCCCCACTTCTGATGCCAATCACAATAGTGGGTCTCCAGTTACCCACAACTTCTGTCCATCTTAGCTACGAATCAGAAGTTCCATGACCTCCTCCCCTTGGATTCGATTATTTGCTAGAACAGCTCACAGAACTCAAGGAAACACATATGCTTACCAGTTTATGAGAGGATATGATCAAGGATATACATGAACAGCCAGATGAGGAAATATAGAGGGTGAGGTCTGGGGAGTCCTGAGCATAAGCAGCTTCTGTCCCTGTGGAGTTGGGGTGCATCACCCTCCCGGTGTGGATGTGTTCACCGACCTGGAAGCTCCCTGAACCCCAAGCTACTGGGATTTTTATGGAGGCTTCCTCGCATAGGAATGACCAATATTAACACCATCTCCAGCCCCTCTCTTCTCTCTAGAGAATGGAGCACAGAGCTGAAAATTCCAAGCTTCTAATCATGGTCTTTCTGGTGACCAGCCCCCATCCAGGAGCTGCCCAAGAGCCCACCAGAGTCGTGTCATGAGAACAAAAGGCACTCCTACCACCCAAAAAATTCCTAAGGATTTGGTACCCCCGTGTCAAGAACCAGGTATGAAGACCAAACATTAGAACAAAAGATGTTCCTGATGCTCTTATCACTTAGGAAATTACAAGGGACCTAGGAGCTCTGTGCCAGGAAGCAGGGGCAGAGACCAATATACATATTTTCTATTATCCCCCGGGATCCAAGAATCCTGAGCTAGTTCTCAGACATTTCCTTAGAAAATCTGCCCCTCGATACCACTGCATTCACTTTGGTATCTGATGTTTATTTATCTGGGCTTCTCTGCTGGAACGTCCAGCATAATATCCTCTAACATCCTTCTAAAATCCTGACTCTGCTGTTCAGACAGAGTCCAGTGTTCCTTTATAATCATTTTTAATGGGTTCTTTAGGAAGAATACACACACACACACACAAGAAGGATTGGTTGAAAACATCTGAACCCAGAACCTAAAATTAGAAACAGATACATTTTTCTGTAGACGTTTGCAGTGGGCATCTCTTGCTTTGTCTACCTATTCTGGCAACAGAATTCTTCATTCCTGTGGCAAACCCACTCCATAGACCTGGCCCTGCCTTCTCCTCCACCTGGATGACAGTGGTGGGCAGGTGACCGATTCTAAGCCAACAAGAATACTCCATCCTTGTACCACCGAATGTGTCAAGTCAGCCAGGCCTGCATCTTCCTGGGCAAAGGCAAGTGTGTCTTTCTATGCGGTTGCTAGCCAGGAAGAGTAAGTCTGGAGCACTCACATGGAGAACTCCCAACTGTTTGAAACCTGAGGCCAAGTAGAGAGACATGTGCAGATGGGAAACAGAGAGAGAGAGAGAAAGAGAGATTTACAGAGAAAGAGAAAGGATGATATTGGTATGGTGGAAAGACCAGATCCAGCCATATCTAAAGCTGGAAGCCCTGCCCGCCTCCAGACATGTTAGTCACGTTAGTAACATGAGCCACGAATTCCCTTTTCTGTTTATGGCAGTCAGAGTTATATCTCTGTCCATTCACAGCTGCAAGAGTCCTGAATATTTCCTGCATACATAAACAATAACTTGCACAAATTATTCAGTGGGATTCCATTATAAATCAAACTGGAGGTTGATGGCAACGGATGCCCAGAAAAAGTATGGTCCATCCTGTACTTTCTTCTCTATGCTACAGACCCTGTCTGTTCACAGGACCTCTTCCCCCTTTAACACCTGAATGGGAATTGGGTGGTTCTGTGTCACAGCCTAGGTGACACCTAGAAGCATCCTCTCAGTGGTGGGGGCACAGGGCATGGCCAAGGATGTCAACATTCATTGCCACATGCCAAGTATTTTATGGGCTACAATATTATATAAAATGACAAATGCATTTTGCCCATCAGAAATGAATCATGGTCATATTTAAACTAGAGATGAACACCCTAGGGATGCTTTCTCATAGCTAGGAATTGTATATTCTGGCCCCATCCATGGACATTTTATGGAAGAAAAGCAGTGCCACTTTGGACAATGCCAACCAACTCAATCCCATTCAGCTTTTCTACTTAGGTGGGGACACTTGAAAAGCTCTGAACAATACCAGGGAGCCCCTCCTGGTCTTGTAACTGCTTACCAAAAGGCAGCCCCTCAAAGAGGAAATTTAACAGACATTACATAATTACTTACGAATTTTCTTCTGGTGGGTCACTTGCCAGAAGACTGGGAATGGGGAATGTCCTAGAAATTCCAGAGAGGGACGCCTCGTGGCTCAGTTGGTTAAGCCACTGCCTTCGGCTCAGGTCATGAACCCAGAGTCCTGGGATCAAGCCCCACATTGGGCTCCCGGCTCAGCAGGGAGCCTGCTTCTCCCTCTGACCCTCTCCCTTCTCATGCTGTTTCTCTCTCGCTCGCTCTCAAATAAATAAATAAAATCTTTTAAAAAAAAAGAAAGAAAGAAATTCCAGAGAGACAGCTTGTCCTGACAACAGGAATAAACCAGAAGCTTGCGTGGGGGGCGGGGGGGGAGGGCCGGGGTGCAGAGCAGGATGAGGACAGAGTGATGATTCTTTACTATCTACAATTTTTGAAGCTTCACACAAAAGCTCCTTTTGATCATTGGCTGAAAGGGAAAGATCTGGATTAAATGACTTCCCTCTCCTTATTAAAGCACACCATGGTATGGTTGGAATTCCGCACCTCCTTCTGGGACTCAGGTTACAGAGGGGTCCCTGCGGCTGAGTCTTCCGGGTGTGGGAAGTGGGGAGCCATAGGTACCCCCATAGTTATCTGGGGGAGGTCAGAATGGCTGACGGCTTGATCTCCCAACTGAGCTGCCCACCCAGCTTTCGGGAAAGACACGAGCAGCTCAGGGCTCCAGCCACTCCTTGCTTACTGACATCTCCCTCAGCAACTGGAAAACCAGGAAAGTTTCCATCATTGTGATGTAAGGAGGAAGCTATTCATGAAATGCCTAGTGAAGAATTTTCCTCTCAGTCCCCTGGGTTGTTTCTCCTTCTCGCCCTCTTTCTGGCAGTCTTTCCTCCTGAAGGAAAAACAACATCCCTTGAGGCCAAAATGGGGAAGTGTCAACCGACTGGGGGAGGAGAAGGCGGGGGTGGCGGGGGTGGGTGGGGTGTGTGTGGAAGAGACTTCGCAGCTTCTTGGGATCAGAATCCCACGGGCAGGAGGACAAGGAGAAACAGCAAGGCAGGGGATAAAAGCGGAGCAGGAAATCCCTGAGCAGAAAGCTTGAGCCAGTGCCAGCTTCCCCAGGTGCAGCCTGAGGGAAGGACTGAATGCCTCTCGCAGGGGAAGCCTCAGGGGGCCTCAGGCCACAGCCCACATCCATCCAGCCCAATTAGCGACTGCTGATCGCGGTGCCTCCCCGGGCTGAGGTGTGCATGCGGGTCCCTCCTCCTGCAGACCGGATGAGGGAAAGCCAGACCCAGCGAGGCTGGTGCCCCGCTTCCTGCCACATTCAACATGGCACAGAAAGGGCGCAGCTGGGAGGGTGGCGGGAAGTGTCTGTCTGGACAGAGAGTCTCCAGGAGGGTCCCAAACCCTATGTCAACGTAGGCACTTGTGCTTGTCATGCGGGAGGACGCAGGAGCTGACCGGGGGAGCTCTGGGCCGGCAAGCAAGCAGGACAGGAGGCTGCAGAATGCGGGGCAAGAGGCAGGGACCAGGACTGTGAACAATGCCCACACCACCACCCCAAACACCAGGCAGGTGTGGGCATGAAGGCATCAAGCTAGCAACCACCCCGCAGAGGGGACACGGGAGAACATGGAGCAAGTGTTCACCCCTTAGTGCCTGTAGCTTGGGGTGGGGCCGCCATCTTGAAAGAGAGAAGGGAAAAAGAAGCCTCTTGAAGAAACACCCCTGGTGGAAATGAGAACTTCAGATGAACTCAGTGTTTACCTCCAAGGAGAGTGAATTAACCCCAAAGAGAGTATTCAACTGACGGCTGGCTGCCTGTTCTTTTTTTTTTTTCAGAACGGAAAGGAAAGAAAAATCTCCATGCTTCACTGTAAGGATAGCCGGCAACAGGACAGACGTGGTTTATGGTCCATGCTTTTCTTCTCTTTGGCTGCTGAAGTGTTTTCTAAGACTTTGCTGCAGAGCAACCCAGTTAGAGCCAATGGGGTGTCTGGTGTGGTGAACTCAGTTCCTCTCTGGTTTCCTGTGGGCCCTGCCGGGTGAGACTCCAGCAGTGGGCACTCCTACCGGGCTATAAACCCAGCCCCAGACTCTTTATCTGTGCCCTGTTTTTAGTGGGGGGTAATTAAGGCTCTTTCCTGCCCCACCCACCCGTCCACGTCTGTGTTCGCCCAAGCTGCTCTGGTGGCAAAGGGCAGCTGGTTGGGGCCAAAGCTGTGGCTTCTACGGGCTACAGAACAGATGAGAGCAAACTAGCTGCTTGTGGAGTCCCGGAACAGGTGCATGCAGATTTTAGACACAGTGTCTGGGAGGACATAAAGTATTTCTGGAGCCTCGCACCCTCAAACCTGTAGAGGATGGACGCCAAAGCCCCACCCTCCTGCCCTCATCTCTGGTCTTAAATGTAAGCCCTTCAGATCTAACAGCAATATCTGAGCTATGAACAGTAAGGAAAATCTTCAAACTGTAAAACATAGGACTGGTCATAGTACAAACAGCTAACATTTATGGGGTGATGGTCACTTGTCTGGCATGGGTTAGCCCCCAACAACACTGTGAGAAGCTATTGCGCTCATCCCCGTTTTGCAGAGTTAGAAACTGAGGCAATAAAGAGGGTGAGTGGCCTAACCAAGGTCTCCTAGCTACTAAGTGGTAGAGTCAGGCTTTGAACCCAGGTGCTCTGGATCCAAAGCATTCCTCTCTTCACCATGACATCCCTGCAATTTGAATGAGAACATGGTTCTATCGACCATACAGTTATCACATCCTGTGATTATAGCCACATTGCTGAATGCTTGCCAGGTGCCAGGCCGCCTTTCAATCCTTTACCTACACCACCGCGCTGCATCCTGCTAACACGTCAGCAAGACAGGTACTATTGTGATCCTGCTGCTCCTGATGAGACCTTGGGACTCAGGGAGGCTGAGGGATTTGCCCCAGGTGCCAGAGAACAGGGTTCACACTCAGAGACTGAGCCCCGGAGTCTCGGGACCTACTGATGAAGCTAACATGGTGCCCAGGCCTCAAGGCCTCCCTGATCAGCCTGTTTTCTGCACTGATAAATGTATTTCCAAGACAGTCAGCCTGTGGTCTATGCATTGTATTTCTCATCTCGGGCCCCAGGAATTCAAACGGCCTGCACAGAGCAAACTCGTGACTCTGGCCCAGGCTGCCCCAGGCATAAAGCATTACCTAACGTGGCTCTTGAACATACTAGAATAGAAGCATGGACAGAGATGGTTCACGAACTTTCTAGTTGTCCTTTGATGAAGGCATTGGTGAAATGCACCTGCCGCTACAAGATTCCAGCCGACCTGGACTGACATCTTATTTAGACCACTAGGCTACACCATGTAGCCCTAAAGAAAAGTTGTCGTTTGACTTAGCTTCAGAGGTCGCAGCCCCGGCTACTTTGCGTGTAAAATGAGAGGACTTCCAGAGCCCCGTGCCCTGGCGTCCCAGGCGTTCACAAGCCGTGTCTCTGGTGACTCTCCACAAGGATTCCTTGTGATGTGGCAGAGCCACGGGGCAGTTTTGTGGCACCACTGGTTCTTGGCCTGCCCTTAGAGGGTTTGCCCGGTGGTCCAGTTACCACCGCTGCCTAACATACGACCCCAAACTCGGTGATTTGAAAACTCCACCATTTTATTATGTTTGTGGATTTCGTGAGCCAGGAATTTGGAAAAGGCATAGCAGGGACCTTTCTCTGCCCCACGACGACGTATGAGGCCTCAGCGGAGAAGGCTCACAGGTGGAGCTGGCTTGGCAGCTGGGGGCTGACGGCATCTCAAGGCACATTTATTCTGGAACATGGCACAGGCTGGGAGCAGCACGGACGGAGGCCTGCGGACCAGAGGGCTCACAGGGGCTCTGCATGTAACAGGACTCCTCCCAGCGTGGCTGCACAGCTGCTCGGACCGCTAACAGGTGCGACTATCCCAGAGAACGAGGGGCAAGCCGCATGCATCGCCTTTCATGACAACCTAGGAAGTCACACCGCATCACTCCCACAACGCTGAGTGGTGGGTTGTCAACAAAGTGACAAGCCCCTCAGATTCAAGAAGAGGGCTAAGATGCCGCCTCATCATGGGAGGGGGGCACTGAGGAGTGGCCCTGGGGGCGGGGGCGCTATGCGGCCACTGGTGGAAATTTGCCATAACGGGTCCAAGAACAGAAAGGGGAAATCACAGGATCGACTTGCCTCAAAAGAAAACCAATGACCTCACTCCCCAAAATAAATGAATAAATAAAAATAAAATCTTTGAAGAAAGGCTGGCTTTTCCTATACTCCAGCATTTGCTGGTTCCTCCGTGAAAGCTCACGAGAATAGAGAGCTAAGGAAATGCGGTTAATGAAGCCAAACTATGTGCTTTAAGTAACTGCAGGCAGTGGGACTGAGAAATCTCCAGCCACAGTATTAGGAGCAGAGAGCTCAGTGGATGGCCTGGAGTATGCTTTCATGAGAATGAACAGGACATTAGCGAAGCCTGCAGGATTAGAACGACAAAAGGGGAAAATTTGAAGAGCTCAAGACAGAGGCTTGTTCCTGGCAATGGATTTCATGGATGCCTTGGTAAGCAGTGATAATTACTTAATACAAGCATAACGCTCTATTAAATATCTAATTATGCTTAAGTCATAGTTAAGCTTAAGTTATATATATATATATATATATATATATATATATATATATATATATATGTTGTTTTTAGGAACAGGTATTTTTGTAGTTTTTGCCTGTCCATGATTCCTTGCTCCTTCTCTGGTAACAGATGGGCCGGTCCACATTGGAAACTGATGCTCTCCGACCTGGTGGGGCTGATAAATCCAGAGCCCCCACCATCTCTCCTCTGGGCTCATGACCTAGGATGGCCCCACTCAGTGATGCATGCAGTGACTGTCTCAGGAGAGTGTGTGTGTCCTTGTGTGCGTATGGTGTCTCCTGTGGGACCACAACCCGTTCTCTAGGATTTCCGTGGCTTCTGGGAAAGAGAGACTCTTTTCTTTTGACTGTGTGTGCTAAAGATCACATGAGGCTGGATGTGGAGAGACATAGACAGAGAATAATGATATGACATTGTCTGAATGTTGGGAAACAGTTATGCTTGGATCCAGAGCTATTCCTTGGGCCTCCCACTTAATGGAGGGAATAAATTCCATTTTTAACACATGCTAGTTCTGATTGGAATTTTGTCCCCTACAACCACAAGGTCCTGACTGATACATTAGAGGACAGGCAACACTGCATGGTGTGGGTCCGCCTTTCTCGTCCAGATCGTTTGTCCTCCTCATATGGTCTCCCGGGTGTAGTTAGAGATGGTGATCTAGACCAGAGGGTTCCCAGATTATCCCCTTCATGGTTCTGAAGTTCAGCCTGGGCAGAAAGGCAAGCAGCGATCCTTTCTGGTGGTTCACACAACTCAGGAATATTTTCTTGGCCTTCAGGCGGAACTGATAACATCACAGATACCCCATGCATCATTGGCAGGACTGTGGAGGGCCGAGATCAAAGAGAAAGGGTTAGGGAGTCAGTCCCAAGATTGCATGCAGCAAGAAAAGAAGGCCTGAGAATATCGAGTTCCTGAAAAATGGAAACTCTTTGTTTTTCCCTGGCACAAATCCATGCACACATATTCACAGCTATTATTTTTAAGATGTTTAAAATGTTATGTACTGAGATCTCAGCCCTGCCCTTGAACATGATGTGCTAAAGGGCTCGGGGCCAGAGCCTGGGTCCTGCCAGCTCATGGGCTGCCTCCCCTTTAGCCCCACTATCAGGATAAAGACCGCCCCTTGCACAGTACCGTTGCAGAGAGGTTGCTTTTAATAAAAACTCTTTTTTCTCGCCTTTTCTTCCTTCTATAGTGTTAACTTTCTCTATATTCATGGAGACTTATGTTTGAAGGAGGCATATGTATTTTGTTTCTTGAGTTTATGTGCTGACTCATTTTAAGGCAATACGATAATTGATTTATTTTGAAGGTCACGATACAACCCACTGGTTTCTCAGAGACTACTGATTATATTTTTACAAAATACATAATTTTTCAAATGTACATATATATGTATACACACAAATATATATGCACACACATATTTTTATGTAGGCTTATATTAAATATATGTTTATTTACTTATTTATTTTTATTTTTTTATTTTTTTAAGTAGGCTCCGCACCCAACTTGGAGCTTGAACTCATGACCCTGAGATCAAGAGTTGCCTGCTCTACCAACTGAGCCAGCCAGGCGCCCCTGAAACTTGTATTTCTAATAAAAATACGTTTATATATATTTCCTACATATGTAAAATAGTAGTACATATGGTATATATAAATATACATTTTCTTCTGTTAAAAAAACAAATTTAACTGAGTAAATTTGAAGATGTAATGACTTTATTTTCATTTCATGAATCAGGCAGCATCTTATCTAGCAAGTAGCTTCAAAGGGCTACAGAAAGGGAAAGGCAGGACAAGGACGTTGTAAACAGAAAAAAGGATTATTTTGGGTGAGGTCACCTTCCTTTGGGGACAAAAGGGTCTTATTACATGAATGACCTCATCTTCCTTTGGGAGATGGAGAGGGCCCATGTGACAGGTTAGCTTATTAAGGTGTTGACCAGAAAATTCCTGACTGACCAGTGAAAACTACATTTCTGGGGAAGGTTGAAACTGTAATTAGGTATTAAGCCCCAGCTTCACGACATGGCCTAACATAAGTGACTCCACTTTCAGTCTATGATTTTCTTTCTAACACAATATATGTATTCACTATGTATATATTATACTATACCACATACTATATATATTAATAGTGAGCACATATGGTTTTAAAGACCACATCATTTTTTTTTAAAGATTTTATTTATCTATTTCAGAGAGAGAGAATGAGAGAGAGCACATGAGAAGGGGGAGGGGCAGAGGGAGAAGCAGACTCCCTGCCCGAGCAGGGAGCCCGATGCGGGACTCGATCCGGGGACTCCAGGATCATGACCTGAGCCAAAGGCAGTCGCTTAACCAACTGAGCCACCCAGGCGCCCAAGACCACATCATTTTTAAAAGCCTGTAACAACAGCAAAACTCCCAAGCTTCTTGCTCTAAAATTTCAACTCTTATCCTAGTGCTTCTGGTATTTCTTTTCACATTTCTAAATAAGATGCCTTTTCTGCTGTTTATCATTTTAGACACTATCTTTTGACTTCCTGCTACCACAGATGAAAATTTCTGTCTGTTACTCTTTCCCACATTTTTATCTCCTCCCATCCCACCATTATGGTATGTCACGATTTTTTCAACCTTATTATAACTATGTCAATATTGTTCATTGCGGAGCCAAGAAGTGTGACGATGAGAGATGCTTCCCTTCTCATACACCTGTTTGTTCTTCCTGGCGTTCACTGCCTTACTTTGTTCGCTTGACTACATACCATATGTCATTTGTCGCCAAGTGTACCATCAGCTCTGCCAGGTGCCTACCATGTTATTTTCCAGAAGCTCAAATGCGTTCATATATAACCAATCCTTTTTTCTCCCCGAAGTCCTCTCTTCTGGAATCCTCCGGCTTCCTGTCCCCACTAAACGGATCGATCTCTAGACCAGCAGCATAGCTGTAATCTGGGGACTTCCCTTGGTGTTATCAAGGCTCTCTGTCTCTCGTTCCATCGCCCGGGTTGGCCTGGCATCAGGCTTCATACAGAAGGAAGGCTATATAAGGCCACCCTTGACACAGATCCTAACCTAAAATGAAGGTACCAGAATATGCCACCCCAAAATATGCGTCTTTGGCATATGGATTATTTTGAGCTAAAGACCTTTGAGAGTCAGCCGATGTAGGAAAAGCTCTAAAAACAGGGCACAAAATGTAAAGGAAATTTACATTTATAAGGGAAATTTCTATTTGTCAGGATGTATCCCTCTCCTGTACCAGGAGGAAGTGGATCTTAACTCTAACAGTGAAGAAGGCGCCAACTTAAATCTGCATAACAAACCTTACTAAACCACTCTTTTTTGCCATACTTTTCCTGGTCACCTTTCCATAACTTGCCTCCTTTGCCCAGAAGCCCCAAACCCTTTTCCCTTTGTTTAGCCTCAGATGGTATATAAGCCCAAGTTCCACTTGGGTTACTTATCACTGGGTGCTCCCATGTGTGCTCGCAATGCGTATGTGAATAAATGGGGTTTTTTTTCATGTTAATCTGCCTTTTGGGGCACCTGGGTGGCTCAGTCGTTAAGCGTTAAGCGTCTGCCTTCAGCTCAGCTCATGATCCCAGGGTCCTGGGATGGAGCCCCGCATCGGGCTCCCTGCTCGGTGGGAAGTCTGCTTCTCCCTCTCCCACTCCCCCTGCTTGTGCGCTCTCTCTCTATGTCTCTCTCTGTCAAATAAATAAATAAAATCTTAAAAAAAAAATCTGCCTTTTGCCTTTCTAATTTACGGGACCCCAGCTAGAGAACATAAGACAAGTAAAGGAAAAAAATTTCCCCCCTGACTTCTTTATTCTAATGTCCATATTCCAAACCCAGGGAAGGCTTCAGTTGGCTTTGTGTTGGTCATTGGCCCCTTCTCAACCAGAAGAGATGCGGGTGCTCTAATTGCCTTTGTGATGGATGTCTTGTTTAAGACAACATGGAGCAAGGGAGAGGTGGACATTTCTGAAAGAAGGAGCTCAGCCTACCCACCCCAGTATCCACTGTAGTGCTGAACCAAGAAAAAGCAGAGAGAGGGCCATTAACTTGGGAGCCAGAGGAATAGAGCTCCATTCTTGGTTGTACCTACTGAGTATATGACCTAAGAAAAATTGATTTGCCTCTCTCCACTTCAGTGTCCATTCCCTTCAAAGGAGAGATCTAGATTAGAGTTTGTGATGTAATCCAAGGTTCTGAAATCCTACCCTCTGTCCAATAAGAGCGTATATTATAAAAGGTGCTCTGGCTTGGACCTAGGTATGGATCACAAAACAATAATGGAAACCAGAAAGCAAATGGTCCAAAACAATAATTAAACATTTATTAAATTTTTACTATGGGCCAGGTATCGTTGAATATTTTCTTTGGATTATCACATTTTTAATTTCCAAGAATTCTTTCTTATTCTCTGATTGATCCAATTTCAAAGCATCTTGTTATCTCTCTGATGAGATTCCTCATCTGTAAAAGAGGGATAATAACCTCACCTACTTTGTGAGGGTTTGGTGAGGATTAAATGAGATGATGCACATAAAGCACCAAGAAGTGGCAGAAAAATAGTAATCAATCAATACATATTATCAAGATTATTATTAGCTATTCTTCTTGTTGGTTTTCTCTATAGCGGGCATTTAGGGGGAACCTTTCTCTGTTCAGTTATCCCTACTTCATCTACCTTCTCTCATCCAAAAATGTGATGCAATTTTTTGCCTACTGGTATTTCAGCTTTGATTTTGTGTCCTTCTTTTTTAATTCATCTGGTCACTTTAGAGTAGAAGTGTTAATGCACTCAGGCAATCTGCCACTGTTAACCACTGTCTATGAGTTTTTGGATTTTGGTAATTTAATTTTTTTCTTTTTCTTTAAATCTTTTTTTTATTTAACTCACGATGTTTCTCAAAAGCTTCCACTTAATTGTGTGAGCTTTCTCTTACTCATCATAAAGCGTGAATAATCATATGTCAAATCCCCGGCATAGTGTCTGGGACATAGGAAGAAGGACTGAATAAAGATTTGTGGTGCCACCCCTGCCCTTACCTTATCCTCTTTATCTTAATACGTCTCATGATTTCTGGCTCCGGTAGCCAGACGTGAGCTCCATTCTGAACTGGGCAAGATGGTAGAAGCTGTGCACCTCCTCTCACTTTGTCCGTGAACAGGTAGAATTTCATCAGGGTTTAAATTATGGGCAGACAGCTGGTGGGGCTACGTGTAAGGCCCTTCTATCAGATGGTGCAGCTTGCAACCGTGGTTGAAGATTGCAGGGCATGAGTGAACCAAAGGGTTCTTTGTTGGTGTGTGGTCCAAAAGAGAATAAATTATACCAACAATGAGTTTCCAAGAGCTCTTGTCATTGGCTCGTTCATTCATTCATTCTGCAAATATCCACTGAGTGATTGCAATGTGCTAGGAGCTGGGGATACCAAAATAGCTTTGCCTGCCATTGGGAATTATTTTCAGCACCATATATATGTTTCGCCATCTTAACATATATTAACATATGCCAACATAACATATATGTTATGCTCTTCCTAACTCCCTTCTCTATTGCCATCCTTCCCCTCAGGCACCCCTTCCCCCCTTCCCCCGCCATAGCATAGAGGCTGAAAAAGCTAAATCGTGCTTTCCCAGCTTCCCCTGCACTCAGGGTGGTTGCTTGACACCATTCCATACAATGTCACAAGCCCCAGTTGTCTGCTGAGGGCTTCTGGGAAGGATACATATAGCTGATGCTGCCTCTTCCCTTTCCTCCTTCCCTGAATCTGAACAATGCTTAGAGCTTCAACAGCTTTCACGTCGGAAGGACCACACAACAATGCCTGCTCTGGACTTCCTGTGACCTGACGCTCTTATTCATTTTATCTACTGTAATTTAAGTTTGTTGTTAGTCATAGCTGGAAACATTCTTAACTGACACACCAAGATCGCAATCAGTGTAGACCCCTATACTTTTCCTTTCCTTCTTAAAACGAAATTTCACAAAGGTTCCCAAGTGGAATATTCTTTTCAACATTTAAATGGCCACTGGCTGGTTGTTACTTAATATCTTTGATATAAACTTCTCCCACTTCGGGGCTTTTATGGGGTAGAAAGCCAATGTGGCAGCTAAAAATCCTTTAAAGTTCTGTCAGCTTCAAGCTCAGATTCCAAAATAGGGCTTGACAACAACAAAACCCCCACCTGGCTGCTTCCTTGAGCAGAGGAGAGGAGTGCCGCCTCTAACATAGGATGAGGAAGCAGGAAGACGCCACAGAGCATCTCGGCAAAAGAGAAGAACACCAATGTCTGCCGACACACAGACATCATTGTCAACTCCCAAACCCATGAGGCTTGCTGAGAAATCATGCCAGACATTGCGGGATTATCATTCCTAATGGAAACTCAATCCGGAAGGTCACAGAAATTCAAATTGCAGCAAAAGCTCGTGTGATGACAGAAATCCCAATATTACTGAGCAGGGAGTCAGCAAGCTGCATCCCACAGACCAAATGTGGCCTAGCACATGTCCTTGTAAGGTCTGTGAGTTGAGAGTGGTTTTTACATTTATAAGTGGTTGAAAACTGGGCACCTGGGTGGTTCAGTTGGCTAAGCCTCCGACTCTTGACTTCAGCTCAGGTCATGATCTCAGTGTCCCGTGGTCGAGCCCCGTGTGGGGCTCCCTGCTCAGTGGGGAGTCTACTTGTGATTTTCACTCCCTTTCCCTCTCCCCGCTCACGCGTGCTTACGCTTGTTCTCTCTCTCTCAAGAAAAAAAGAGGTTGAAAAGTAATAAAAAGAAGCATAATATCGTGTGACCTGTGAACATCATATAAAATGTGAATTTCAGTGTTCCTAAATAAAGTTTTATTGGAACACAGCCATGCTCATTCATTTATGAGTTATCTAGGGCTGCTTCCATGACACAATGGCAGAGTCGAGTGGTTGCCATGAAGAGTCTGTAGCTCACAAACCTCAAATGTTTACTATCTGGCCCTTTACAGAAAGTTTGCCCACCCCATTACAGAATTTAGGGCGTGAGCAGTGACCTATTCCACAAGAAACATCAATGGTGTATCAAAACTCAACCTCAGATAAAAGGGCCAAAGCAAGGAGCTAGATTCTCTATAACACAGAAAAGTCTCAGTTTCTTAAGGGATCATGCGTTAAAATAAGGTTTAACAATTATACCAGTGATATATAATTTTGGAAAATTTAGAAGATACTGAAAAGTATGCAGGAGAAAATCAGAATAGTTTTTAATCTTATTACCCATGATAACAACTATTAATATTTTGGGGTTTATTCTTCCAATACTTTTCTGTGAATAAGTATTTTTTTCTACAGAACTTGGCTTCATACACTATCTTAGTGTTATTTCACTTGCAACTGATGGGAAATTTATCTTAAATAGGCTTAAGCTAAAAACGTCGGGCGGGGGGAGGAGGAGTTTCTTGGCTCACAGGAGTATTACTGCTTTGGGTATGGCTAAATCCAGAGCTTAATGTAATAGGGCTCTTTCTTCATCTCTTGTTTCCACTTCCTCCATATACATCTCAGTATCAGGAGAGCTTTCCTCAAAATGACATAAAAGCTGCAGAAGTTCCCATTGTAATTCTAATCCATGTAACAGAAACTCCCTCCAGGAGGAAAGAGCATTTCTCCACACCCCCCCCAAAACAAATAAGAGTCTTTCTAGTGTCATCCAATATTTTTGACACCATGAGTTTTATTTGCTGCCCGATACATAATTATTTAGATGCACCACAGATTTTTAAACCAACCTGTTTGAGGAAATGCTCATCTCAGAATCATAATTGTAGGATTAGATGGGGTCTGAGAAATCGTCCAGTACATTTTATTCCTATTACAGTAAAGAAAATTGAGACGCAGAAAGGATAAGTCATTACTCATTATCATTCAAGTAATCAACGGTGAGGAGCCAGATCTAGATGGTTCTAAGATTCACTCTCTTCCACTAGCTGTTCTCTCTTAGATGTCACCCCTGAAGCAAAATTTGGGGCTAGAAAAGCCTCAAGTCTGCCCAGATATCTTGAAAAATAAATGAATCCGAGAAAAAGAGCATTCTGATTTTTTCCCCCTACTCCTTGATTTGCTTCTAAAGATGGGGATAGGTTGGGGTAGACAACGCCACAAAGGCTGTAGTTTGTTTGTTCCTCTTTAACTAAATATAAAAAAAAAATGCTTTGTTGGTTAATCAGAGCTGCAGGCCCAGTAAAATATCCAAAAGTTTTAGAGATTGTGACTCTCCATGTATTTTTACTTAATCTTCAAATTATACAGAGACTGTTTTTTCATTTGTATTTTCATGTGGCAAGGCTCCTGTTGTCCCTGCAATCTTAAAAAGCTTAGCAGGCACAAAGGAGGAAGGGCCATGGTCGGAAGCACATTCATAGACAAAGACATCTGAGTGCTCAGAGCCTGTTTGTAGAGGAAGAGAAGGAATGTGGCTGCAGACTCTGAGCCTGGTGATGAAGCAGCAAGAGGTGATGAGCCCTTGAAGAAAGGCAGGATCCCCATATGCTGCATTCTGCAAGCACTCATTCAGTGTTCACCAGACATTGAGCAGAAGACCCAGAGGACACGGATCTACGTCCTTGGGAGCTCACAGTCAAGTGTGGAGAGAGATGAGGACTCCGACAAGTAGCTTGCTGCACACTGGGTCCTGTGGGAAGAGCAGGAATGCACAGGAGGGTGGAGCTGGGTTGCTAACTCCTTGTGGGTGGTCTGGAATTGCTTCCCAACGAGAGCAGGCTGGAGCAGGGTTGGGAAAGACCACTCCAGTCAGCCCGGTGAAGGGAGAGAGAAAGCCCACCCAGGTAGCGCAAACACCTAGGTAAAAGGCCAGAGGTGGTAAGCAAACACAGCTGTATACAGACTGCAGCAGGACAGGTGTCAGAGATTTGGGGAAGAGTGAAGTCATCGAATTTGCTAAAAATAATAAAATAAGGAAATGCTAAGTTCTGGACCTAGACAAAATCATGAAGTTCTTTTCCACGCACACCACCCCTCATCTTTCAGTTCCCTTTACAGCTCTCAGCTGACCTCCTTTATCCCATTAGCCAGCTCGTAGGCTCTCTTGGCACTCTCCTTCTCAACATCTGCTCTTCGAAAGATCCCAGGTTTACCGATACTAAGGTGTAAATGACTGATAGGATCGTGTTGTAATTGAGTTGATTGATATTATTTTCACAGTGGACAAAATCCCAGACCAAGGAACACATGTTGAATTGTACCATTTGTTAGAGGAGGTCATCAAGAGAATGTAACTGCTGGTTGACCTGGGCAGTCGGAGGCTCCTCACCCACCCCACACCCAGTCCTTGGAATGTGTGTTCTGACCACCAGTCCCATAGTGGGAGCTGTTCCCAGGACATAGCTTGGAGAGAGGAAGGTGTTGTTGATACCATCTGGATCATATGCATGACTGAACCCAATTAAGGCCTCTTTATACATTTTTAAGATTTGGCAGGGGCGTGCGGAGATCTAATCGTCTTGTAGCCACCCAAGACAAGCCTCATAAGTGAGTTCCCTTGCCTATTAAAAGTGCCACCTACCAAGCTGGAGTGGCCTCCCTCTTCCTTTGGTCTCTCCCTGCCTTCTGTGTAGGGGGTCAGTTTGCGAACTAACAGCAGAGGCCCCAGCTTGGACAGCTTAAAGACCCCAGTTGGGGGAAGTCACAGGACTCCTGGATAGGTTCTGGGCTCTTGAGGCCTGCTTCTGCTCCCGCCATGTTGGCCCCTCCCTCAAGGACTCTCCTGGCTTCTCTGCCTGATTAAACGTCACACCTTGGCTTCCCCATTCCTGCCTTGACCCTCTGGATTTCTTAGCACGGATTGTGCAATGACAGCTTGGGCCTTGGTTCACACTAGTGTCTGTCGTCACATTTACTCACTCTCGTGCTGTGATGGGGGACAGGACATGGGGCATCTCACCAGGCCCCAGGGTAGCAGGTTGCAGGATAGACCATTGTTCTAGGCTCAGCTCATTCAGGAAAAAGATCAGATATGGCTTTCAGGGAATCACTGAGTTCAGGGGAAGTGATTTTTTTTTTTGGGGGTGGGGGGATACTTTCCATATGGCCCTGGAGGCTGGGTTCAAATGCCAGGCTGCCATTTACTAACTGAATGACCTAGTGCTAGATACTTTAAACCCTCTGTGACTCAGTGCCTTTTTCTGTACATTGGTAATAATAATAGTATATATCTCAAATGAGGGTTGAATTAATTAATACATAAAGAGCACTGAACAGAGCACTTCATAAGTGCTCAGTTAAGCTCTGCCAACATCATCATCATCATTACCATCACGACCACCTAGAAACCTCTTCACATTTCCTCTGTTAAAAATACTGACCCATGGGACACCTGGGTGGCTCAGTCGGTTAAGCGCCTGCCTTTGGCTCAGGTCATGATCTCAGGATCCTGGGATCAAGTCAGGCATCAGGATCCCTGCTCAGCGGGGGAGACTGCTTCTCCCTCTGCCTGTCACTCTCCCGGCTTGTGCTCTCTCTCTCTCTCCCTCTGACAAATAAATAAATAAAATCCAAAAAACCCCACCAAACTAAACCTACTTGTTTTTGGAATAAAAATTTGTAGAAATTCAGGGACTTCATATAAATAAGAAGCAACATATGCTCAGATACAATGCAGAAGGGAAGTAGAAAAAGATAAGGGTTTCTCAGGTTTTATTTTTATGGATATCAACAATGATGGCGTAATGTTTGCAATGACAATGAATAGCCAGAGAACTTAAATGACATTTCTCCAAAGAAGATATACAAATGCCTAATAAGCACATAAAAAGATACTCAGCATCCCTAATCACCTCACACCCATTAGGATGGCTATCATTAGAAGAATAGAAAATGATGTGTTGGCAAGGATGTGGAGAAATTGGAATCCTATGCACTGTTGGCAAGAGTGTTTTCTGCTGTGGAAGAGTGTGGCTGTTCTTCAAAAAGTTAAACACAGAATTACCATATGATCCAGCAATTCTACTTCTAGGTTTACACCTAAAAGAACTGAAAGTAGAAACTCAGAAATAGTTATTTGTAGACCTATGTTCATAGCAGCATTATTTACAATAGCCATAACTTGGGGGCAACCCAAGTGTCCATTGATCAATGAATGGAAAAACAAAATGTGAGATATACATATGTCTGTGGAATGGAATATAATTCAGCCTTGAAAAGAAGGAAATTATGACACAGGCTACAACATGGATGAATTATAAAGACAGTATTATGCTAAGTGAAACAAGCCAGTCACAAAAAGACAAATACCATATGATTCTACTTATATGAGGTAGCAAGTGTAGTCAAATTCAGAAAGTAGTCAAAGACAGAAAGTAGAATGATGTTTGTTAGGAGCTGAGGATCAGGAAAGGGAAAGAATGGGGAGTTATGATTATATTTATGGGGCATTTTTGGTTTGTTTTGTTAGGACTTGCAGTAAATCACACATGGGTAGACCAGAAAAGCCCGAATCTTGATATGTAGTCATATCCTTTATTTGACTAATATTTCTATAGTGTTTATGATGTGCCAAGCATTACTCTGAGGGTTTTAGACATATTTAATCACTTCATCCCCACAACAATCCCGTGGGAAAGGTACTCACAGGAGCTCCATTTTACAGATAAGGGAACTGAGGCACGGGAAGTTTAAATAATTGTACAAGACTGTGTGGCTAGTAGGTAGCCAAGCCAGGCAGTCTGGCTCCAAGGTCTAGGACTATAAGTACAGTACCATTTTAAGAGGCCTCCCACTCAGCTTTTGGAGTAACAATGAAGATTACAGCAAACCACAAAACCCTGACCATGAATTATTTGAAAGGATTTCAGGCTGAGTCCAAACAGCTGTGTTCATAAATATTATCTTGTTGGAGCGGGGCAAGGCTGCTGGCTAATTTGTTTCGTGATTAAAGGACTTCAGTACATTTTATTTTATCATACCACAAGAAATTAGTCCTGGTCTTTTCAGCTTCTAGAATAGACAGTTTTACTCATCACTGCTCATAACCTTGTTTAGGTTTAAGTAGGCACAGCAATTTTAAGCCATTTACTTTGTATGAGTAACATGGCTCAAAACACGCAAGTCATGGTTTATGGCTGCAGAAAACTACCCCTCTATGTTCACATATGATTTGGATAAAAGGGATTTTTTTTCTAAACACGCAGCAGAGTTTGGGAACATTTTTATTATCTTTTGTGAATCATGGGTTGCAGAGTGGTGGGGTGGTGGAGAGATCAGATCTCATTTCAACTTCTGCATTAGCATTTCCTGAGCCTCAGTTTCCTTATCTGTACACTGGAGACAGAAGCAGTGCCTACATCATGGGCACGTGTGAGGATTAAATGAAATGATATGTAAAGCAAAACATAAAAGAATTCTCAGAGTGCCTGGCCTGATGTCAGCTGTCAGTAAACGCCCAGCAGTAAATTAACTGCTGTTGCTGTTGGAATTTTACTGGAGTTGCCAAAGACCTACGATCCTTTGCTCTGAGATTCAGAAAAAGAGAAGCTGATTCATCCCTTGACATTGCCCTAACTATACTGGAGCCACCTAAAATTCCAGTGTTTTCCACATCTTTCTTTAGTTACGGGATTTGTTTCAAAGGGTGTCCAAACTTGCCACATGCAAGTCTGTTTCTCTCTGGAACTGTGTATATTGGAGAAAAAGGAAGTGTTCACCACGACTTTCGTTTTCTCCCCCCCCTTTTTTTTCTGAAAAGGGGTCCCGCTGAATAGAAAATCAGGGGCCAAAGAACCTTGTTGTGAGCGCCTTTTTATTGTTGGTCTGTTCATTTTTTCCTTTTGATAAACAATTTTATCAGAGGATTAATTTTGTCAATAACGCACAGATTCCGGCTCCTCAAGTAAACTGTGAGTGCCTTCTGAGTAAGCATAACCCCGTTCTGCTGACCTAGGGGAAAATAAAGATCAAAAAATTTGCCCAATCTAGTGGAAGAGGCCCTGGGCCGGGAGCTACACCTGGATCCAGCCTCGCCCTCCCACGGCCGTGACCCACCAGCGGCTTAACGTCCGGGCCAGGGATAGGAATCCTTCCGTACCCCCGCCGTGGAGAGGAGAAAGGCACGGGTCCCTCGCCCTCATCATCCCACCCACCAGGCTTCTTCGCTTCCCACTCAGTGGACTCCCGAGGTAAAGTGCTGGGGAGATCGCGGGGTCCGGCCAGGTGGAGCTCCCAAGAGGTCTCGGGAGGGGCGGCTTCCCACGCCCCGCTCTGCACGCGGAGCCGCGGCGGACCCGGCGGGTGCGCGGAGGCCCCGCCCATCTCTGCCCAGGCCCCGCCCCCTCCGTCGCGGCCGCTCATTGGCGGCCCAGCGCGTCAGTCGGCCCCGGCTCCCGGGGCGGGAGCGCGGACCGTCGTCCACAGCCCGCGCCTTGTGAGCCTGCCAGCCGCGGGGAAGCGATCCCCGGCGCCGGGGGGCGGCCGCGGCGTGTGACTGACCGACGGGGGAGGCTCCGCGCCCGTCCGCAGCGCGCGGCCGGCATGGCGGCGGAGAGAAGCCCCCCGGGGGCGCGGGAGCGGGAGGGTCCTCGCGCCCCCGCCGCAGGTGGGCCCCGGGCTGGGCACGGGGCGGGGCGGGGCAGCGCGGAGCGGGCGGGGTCGGCGGGCAGCCTGGGGCGCGCTCCCCTCCGCTGGCCGTCGGCGCAGTCCGCGGGCTTGGGGTGCGACGCCCGTGCGCTGAGGGTTGGAGGGCCCGGGGGCGCCCCAGGGCAAGGGGGGAACGAGCTGCACCCCGAACACCCCCGGGAGGGTTTGAGCTGCAGTCGGGGCCGAGGGTCGCATCGCAGCTGAATAGGAACTATGCCGTCGGGAGGCAGAGCTGTTTGGGTCGTGGCTGCGAGCCACCTGCGGAGGCGGGGAGGGCAGGTTCCTGGGAGGAGGGAGCCCGTCCTGCGGGCTGGAACGGGGTGGGGGGCACAGGCAGCCGCTGGGGGGCCGGGCCCTGCCGCCGAGGAGAGGCAGTGTCCCCTTCTCGGTGTCCCCTCTGAGAACCTGATTGTTGTCGGGGGAGTTGCGGGGCGGGGGGAAGTTGACGGGTTTCGCGCTTTGCTGGTGGAGGATGTGGCCCACACCTTCGCAGCAGTCAGGACGTCTGAACAACAGAGAAAACTGGCTTTTGAACAAGAAGGTCACCAAGGACAGGAGCTGCCGCACAGAATGGCTCGGGTCGCGCGCTCAAGTATGGGCGCTGAGGTGGGGGCGCCCCCCGCCCCGTGTCTCGGAGTCTCGCTCCCCGCGTCGGTAGCTGGGGTAGAGGTGAAGGCTGTTTTCCTTCCCCGCCTTCAGCTGGCAGTCCCAGCTCCGAGGAAGGTGGACGTAGCAGCTTCTCGGTTTTGAGCGCATTCCCGTTGCGTGTTTGTCCGGTGGCCACCGCCGGGGCGTGAGCCTACTGGTGATTTGGGGGGAGCGCGCCTGTTCACCAACACAGAGCTGGGGCTCGAGGTACTGCAGCGTTTATGGGAAGTCGGCAGGTGCCAGGACTGCGTATTAATTGGGGCTCTTGGTCCCAGCAGGAACTTTTGATTCACACCTGAGCTGCTGGGTGTGGTGGAAACAGTGCCGTTCTGGCAGTCAGGACATGAGTTCTCGACCTCATTCTGCCCAGCACTGTGTGTCTAGAAGGCACAGTCACTCTGGACTTCTCATGGATGAGGACGTTGGGGTAGCTGATCCATAAGGCGCACCCCCCCCTCCCGTCTAGAATTCTATGATTGACTTACCTCCCAATCTCAAAAGTTTGGAAAATGAACTCATTTTTTCAACCTTTCTGCACCTTGAATTATTATAGAATTCGCCAAATATTTCTTCTGGGTGTATTCATTTGAACTTTTTATGATGTGATTCCTACCCCCCCCCACCCCCCCACCCCCGTTTGCCTTATTTTGGGAGGGAAAGCAAAGCTGGGAATGGAGGTAGGCCTGCGAAGGAGAAAGCTGGTTTGGGAGGCAGAAAGATACCTACTCTGGGCTTAACCTAATGGCCAGGAATTTTTCCTTCCAATGCATCAAGTTCAAGGTGTGCCAGCACTGTGAGCCCAGAAAATTCTTTCCTCAGCTCCAGCCTATGGGGACTGCAGATGGTGTGCAGCAGTGGAAAAATGTGATTCAAGGATCAGGTTATGGAAAACTTTTTTTTTTCCCTCCAAAACATAATCCATAACTTCTGAGGACTAAGGAGCATAGTTTCCCTTCTTTACAGGTGGTATTGGGGCGGGGGGATTTTTAAGGCAGTTGCCAAAGGTAGGATGGGGGCAAGTTATTTTTACCTACCCCTCTTTTGGTAAGAGAGAGACCAAGGTTCACTTCTGAGGTAATAGCAAGTGCTAACAAGTCACACTTGACAATAAAAACCAAATGGACAGCAGCCGGAGGAAGCCCACAGAGGGGGTAGGGATGGAAAGAATTTTCTGGCAGCCATTTTTACTCTTTGTAAGTGTTTGGATATTGAGAATCATGAACTAAATATCTGTGCACAATATGATGGGAAAGACACTGTCAGAATTGGAATATTAGACAGGGAAGTGGCACCCAAGATGATTTGGTGCAATGCTCCGAAGCCCCAAGACTGGGGAGGAAAGAGGAAGCAGGGGAGACCCGCCCACTGGAGGAGAAACTCAAAATCCTCAGCATACCTTTGGCAGTCAGGGCGCTTGAAGAGGGCATGTGCTTCCTGGCTCGTCTTGCCTCTGGCCAGCCTCCGGGTCATTAACTGTTATGATTAGTTCACACTCTGCTGTGGTTCTTCGCCAAAAAGACTGCCAAGTTTGCAGCCATGTCCTCAGGAGCTGCAGGACCCCAGGGTGGTCCCTGGCTAGCCGGGGGTGGCAGGAATGCCCAGTGTGGAATGGGGGACCCAGCAGCCAGGTCCCCTCCTTCCAGCTACACATAGAGCAGCTCTGCTTTTTCCTCCCCCCCTTATATGCTGTTCTGAGTAAGATTTTGTTTGGGGAAAAGAGTCTAATGCTAAACAGAAAGTTTAGAAATCATGGTAATGGCCAATATTTTTGGAATTTTGCTGTTGGCTTTATTCCATGGAAAGAACTTAGAACCATGCCTGGCCCACAGTAAGCAGTCATTATTATCATTATTATCTTCATACTTTCCTTTTTTTGAAAATATTTATTTAGTTCAGTTAGCCACCATATAGTACATTAGTTGTTTTTTTTTTTCTCTAAGATTTTATTTATTTATTTGAGAGAGAGAATGAGAGAGAGCATGAGAGGGGGAAGGGTCAGAGGGAGAAGCAGACTCCCTGCTGAGCAGGGAGCCCGGTGCGGGACTCGATCCGGGGACTCCAGGATCATGACCTGAGCTGAAGACAGTTGCTTAACCAACTGAGCCACCCAGGCACCCAGTACATCATTAGTTTTTGATGTAGTGTTCAATGATTTATTAGTTGGTATAACACCCAGTGCTCCTCACAACACGTGCCATCCTTAATACCCATCACTTGGCTACCCCAGCCCCATCCCCTCTGAAACCCTCAGTTTGTTGCCTGGAGTCCATAGTCTCTCATGGTATGTCTGCCTCTCTGATTTTCCCCCCTTCAGTTTTCCCTCCCTTCTCCTATGGTCCTCTGTGCTATTGCTTATGTTCCCCATATGAGTGAAACCATATGATAATTGTCTTTCTCTGCTTATTTCACTTATCACAGTCCCTTCCAGTTCCATCCATGTTGATGCTAATGGTGGGTGTTCATCCTTTCTGATGGCTGAGTAATATTCCATTGTATATATGGACCATATCTTCTTTATACATTCATCTGTTAAAGGGCATCTCGGCTCCTTCCACAGTTTGGCTATTGTGGACATTCATCATTTCCTTACACCGTGAGGTGGTTGTTATTTTTATCTCTATTTTATTGCTACCAAGTCACATACAACTTGTACAAGTTTTCCCACTTCCCACATAGACTTTTCTACTAATTAAAAGATGTGTTCCTCAAAACCATGGAATACATTATTCCAAAGCTGTTCAAGGATGACTTTATGTACAAAGCAGATGTTTCTGATCCACCAAATGCAGTCTTTGCCCCGTTCCCCTGGGCAGTCCTAGGTACCACACTGGGTAAACAGGTGAGTTTACCTGGTGAGCACTTCTGTGTTTAAAGGGAGTGTGGGCAAATCAGAATGGCTAAGGACCAGAGAGCTGGTCCATGGGAAGAAGAATGATGAGGATTGTGGGGCTCATACATTCCCTCCTCAACACGGACTGCTAAGGGGTGCTTCCAATTGTGATCTTCTAGAACCAGAGCCGTCAAAGACTCTGCTCTCCAGGACCTGAACAATGGGTGGAGGGGGTGCTAGCAGTGGTCAGTGGGTGCCAAGGAGGAGAGGAGTGAGTAGCTGGGGTTCTTTGTGCGCTAGTTGTAATCTTCAAGAGAAATATTTTCCATCTTTAAAAGATAGTTTGAGGGCTTAGGAACAAAAACAAATAAGCAAAACCCCAACGCTGCAATTAAAAACATGCACAACAGAATGTTTAAAACCAAATGGTCTGTAGTTGGTATTTTTTGCCAGCCCGTTTGCCCCACTTTGATACTTTTACATTTCTGTGAGATGGATTTGATGCCAAACACAATGTAAGTTTAGTAGCAGGTGCTTTAGCTGAGTCGAAATCCCAGATTGGCACAGTTACGCACTTGAAAATGACCTTTCACCTGGCTTCCTGGCGTGGGTGGGTGCTGTCTCCTGTGTCTCTAGCACCACAGTTGTCCTTGCCACGGAAAACAGTGGGCATTCGACGGAGACACAGCCCACGGATAGTCTTAGGTAATCTTCACAACCACCACTCTGACGGAATTTGCTCCAAGTTTCCAGCTAGTAAGTGGTGGCCAGGATTCAAGCCTGGCAGCGTGGCTCCATCCAAAACCGATTCTTCACCATCCACCTCTTCTGTCTCCTGAAACTCGGTTCAGGATTATACCTGAGAGCACTCTGGTGTCCGGGTTCCCTCCCCACATTTCAGTTCTTCCCAATTAAAGTTGGGTTATCATTTCAATACCCCACTGTTGCTCCACGTAACTCACAGGTCTGGGGGACAAAAGAAGTGAGATTGTGAGAAAGTCTTCATGATCGAGCTAAAACTTCCAACATACATGGTTGCTTTTTCTTAGCTATGAAAGCCCCTGCATCATCTTGAGAGGAGTGAGTAAGTTATTGGGCCCGTGGATTTGACCTTTTTCTTCTGTCCACTTGAAATCTCTGGTAAATGTGCAGTTACTTAAAACAGCATGCTCGGGCGCCTGGGTGGCTCAGTTGGTTAAGCGACTGCCTTCGGCTCAGGTCATGATCCTGGAGTCCCGGGATCGAGTCCTGCATCGGGCTCCCTGCTCAGCAGGGAGTCTGCTTCTCCCTCTGACCCTCCCCCGCTCTCATGTGCTCTCTCTCTCTCAAATAAATAAATAAAATCTTTAAAAAAAAAATAAAATAAAACAGCATGCTCTCAGAATCGAGTTGCTTACATGTTTATTTGCAATTAACTTAATGGAAGAACAGATAAGTGTTATTTCACAATAAATCAACAGAGAAAAGGTTTTGTTTATGCGCTTTTTTGCCAGTAATCTTTTGTTCTGGTTATACCCCATTTTACTACTTTCTCATTTCATTGGAACCAGAAGAGACAGGTGGCATCATGTTTAAAATAAGAGGATGATAAAATGCTTATGTTCATTTCTAGGAGACTAAGGACTGTTGTCTGGTAGCACTGTTGCTGGGATTCTCAAGTAATAAGCAAAAATCTTAGAAACCAGAGCACTTGGGTGGCTCAGTTGGTTAAGCGTCTGCCTTTGGCTCAGGTCATGATCCCAGAGTCCTGGGATCGAGCCCCACATGGGGCTCCCTGCTCAGCGGGGAGAGTCTGCTTCTCCCTCTCCCTCTGCTGCTCCCCCTGCTTGTGCTCTCTCTCTGTCTCTCTCTTTTCTCTCTGTCAGACAAATAAATAAAATCTTAAAAAAAAAATCTTAGAAACCGTAGCACGTAAAATGCTATGCTCCGTGAATTTCTGAATTAAGAATTTAGCAGTTAGCCTTTTGTTGTTGATTTAACCAGGTATCGATGACTTTGAGGCTATGTGGGATTGTTGGATGGTAGATATATGGTAATTTAAAATACCGTATTAGCTCTCTCTCTGCTTGCCCTGTAGTTGGCTTTTATGAATATTAGGGTTAGCCTTCTAGCAGAGGGAAAAGTAATGTAATTGGAATTTGGTTCCTCAAGAGACCCCCTCCTCCCCAATCCAGAGAGAGGTGGAATCTGATTCCACATCAAGGGTTAACTGTCGAAAGGAGGGAAGCCCACTGCCCTCTCTTGTTCCGGGTACAGCAGACTTGAACGCCCTGCTCTCTCCAGGCCTGGGACAGCTGCAGGGGGTACAAACGCAGTGGAGGTGGGCGAGGGAGCTGGTGGTGGGAGCTCATCAGGCAGTGGTCTTTGAACACCTTGTGTCTCTCCTCTCAGCCCTGGAGTCCGTAGTCCCCCAAATTTAGGAGAAGTGAACTAAATTCCTTCTTGCCTGGTAAAGAGAGACCTGGCCCCTAGGTCTTCGCATTAACGCCTGGTGCACCATGGCCACACCTGTGGACCTATGACAGGAAGACCTCACCTTTCCCGTGAGGTCTCTAGAGTGACAGGAAAAGTGAGTGCTCTGTGTCTTCCAAGTCGTGTGTCCTGGGCCACTGGGCCAGGTCGAAATGCCCCAGAGGAAGCAGGACAGCTGACAGGAAAGAGACGCGGAAGAGGTGACCAGCCCGTGCGCTGTGGGCTGCGTCTAATCGGCCGCCATCCTGATACAGAGGACTGGACGGTCCTGATGCCAGCAGACAGATCAGCTCTTTGGCATTTCACTTGGCGCTTTAAAAATGAGCTTGGAGGGCGCCTGGGTGGCTCAGTTGGTTAAGCGACTGCCTTCAGCTCAGGTCATGATCCTGGAGTCCCTGGATCGAGTCCCGCATCGGGCTTCCTGCTCGGCAGGGAGTCTGCTTCTCCCTCTGACCCTCCCCTCTCTCATGTGCTCTCTCTCATTCTCTCTCGCTCAAATAAATAAATCTTTAAAAAAAAAAAAAACTTAAAAAAAAAAACAACTTAAAAATGAGCTTGGAGTTCAGTTTGCCGCTGAGGATGCAGTTGACCACTTCTCTTGAAAAGCAGCTGTAGCCAGTGGTGATATTAGGGTAATACTGCGGGGTCCCTCGGCCCTGCACCTGAAGCTGTGTCAGACTTGGGCGTATCGTTTCCTTCCCCTGCAGTCCCAAGTAGAGAGAAAAGCCACTCGAACTGAGAGAGGGTTTATGAGACCAGTGTTCTTCACGGTGTCTCCCTCTGCTTTGGTTGCTAAGTATTGGCTGAAGTCACTTTCGTTAAACTCAGCAGGCTGTTAGGGTAGGGGAATTGTGCGGCCAAGGCTGCTGTTGACCTGCACTGTCTTGTTCTTCATGCTTTAATATTCCAGTGTATTCTCCCATTTATGCCTCATCGGTTGATTCATTCAAAATGTGGAGCCTGTAACCTCTGAAGGTGCGGTTCTCCTTCTCCCTCCCTCCCAGGCTCCTCCTCCACCGTCCCTTTTTAAAAAAAAAAATTCTTGCTGTTTTTGGAAGCTGGTCGCCCTCCACGGAAGCCCCGCTGTGAGAGATCTGTAGAAGTGAGCGTGGACTTCTAACGGTGGGAGTTGTTGCTGGCACTTGTCACGGCCTCATGTAACTGCTGCGTGTGTTCAGGGCATCTTTCCTGTGGTGCAAGTTGTGGGTAATGTTTTAAGTGTAGTTGAACTTCAGTTGTTTCACAACTACTTAAAATCCTGTGCCTTGTGCCTCAGTGTGAGAACTCCTTCGACACCATGCAGAAACCAGTTACCGTGAAGAGGCCTTTAGTGGAGAAAGGGACCTTGCAGCTGAGGGCCTGGCCTCCTTATGCCTGTTGCTAGGGGAGGCAGCTGAGGGCCAGGGTCGCTCAGCTCCCTAGGACCAGACTGCTGGTCCCTGAGCCCCTGGTGCTGGCTCATTCCTCTGCCTTGAACCACTTCACGTTCTCATTTCCTGCTTTGTGTGTACATGAGTGTCATTAAGGGAAGAGAAAACACTGGTGGCTCACTGTTCCTGACAGGTGTCGTGTTCCAAGTGAGAAGGGTGACCACAAGGTAGAGGCTTTTCGTTAGGATTCCGTATGGCGGCATAACAGAACCACCCCAAATAAGTGCATCAAGTTTATTTCTCTCATGTTCCAGCTCAAAGGTGGCTCTCCAGGGCTGGGATGGGCTCCATGGTGTCAGGGGTCCAGCTCCTCACTTCATGTCCACCATGCGTGGCTCCCATGACGAGCTCCTTCGTGGTTCACGATGGCTGCCGGACATCAGGTACCGCACTCACATTCTAGCGAGCAGGAAGGAAGAACAGGGAAGACACCCCGCTCTGAAAATTGCACATAATGCTGCTTACGCAGAATTCACTCGTGCAGCTCCACCCAGCACCTAGGGAGGATGGAACGTAGTCTTTGTTCGGGTAGCCGTGCATCCTGGTAAAGTCAGGACTCTAGTTCTCTGGAAGAAGAGAGAATGGATACTGAGGGAAGCCGGCAGTGTCTGTCTTGGAGACACAAGGCCTGGATCCTGATTACGTGAATTCATTTTACTTATTCAACAAATATTTATTAACCGTCTACTCTGTGCCTAGGCACCGAGGAAGCCGAGCGCAAACAGACACAATCCCAGTCCTTAAGACGTATACCTATGTGGGGAGACAGACCCTGATCAAACACAAACGTGGTTGTGTAAACTGTGCTAAGTGCTGTGAAGGGAAGGGACACGGTGTGCCAGCGAGTAATGGGGACTTGAGCAAGCCTGGGGGCGGGGGGAACGGGTCAGAGGCTTTGCCCCAGGAAGTGACCTTGGAGCTGACAGCTGGAGACTGAGTAGAGTGGAGGGTGTTACAGGCAGAAGAAAGAACTCAGGCGGGAGGCCGGTGTGGGTGCTCAGGGAGGAACTGACAGCCAGTCCTCTTGAGCAAGAGGCAGCGGGGAGAGAAGAGGGAAGAATTAGGGTCAGCCTGCGTGGGGCTCTGGAGGGAGGGCGACCGTCGTCGTCGGCCTGTCTGGCACGACATTGTCCCGGGACATGGAACTTCTGCTAAAATTGGGAGAGTCCCAGGCAGGCCAGGATTGCTTGGTCACCCTTGCTGGAGGCCACAGGAATACTTGGATTCCTTTAATATGAACTTCAGCCAAGTCCCTTCTTAGACAGACATAGCCCTCAGCCGCTGAGACACCACTGGCTGGTAAGACGTCGCCCCTCCTACTGGCCGAAGGGAAAGAGGCACAAAACAGGCAACGCTCCCTGTGGTTGGAGGGCGTGACCAGTGAGACTTTAGCTGGCATGATTTCTCCTGAGAGGAATTTCGGAGATTACTTGGCATGTGATGGTATATTATTTGAGATAACAAAAGGGCCCAGGGCAGAGGAAACCCGTACTCCGCGGTGGCCTGTCTCAGCGCTGCCGGTACATCGGAATCACCTGGGAACTTAACCAGTAAGTCAGAAAATGCACAGGTGGACCCAGGGCAACGGAGATCGGCTCCATCCCAGGGCCCCTCAGGCGTGGGCGTGCGAGTGGGTGGCTGGGGATCTTGCAGAACACAGACGCTGCTTCCTTGGGGCCCGCGGATCTATATCCCTAAGTGCCCAGGCGGTAGTGATGCTGCTGTCCAGAGACCTCAAGTACAGTGTCTGCAGTGTTTGATGAGAGTTTTGGAAGCCACTGGTTTCTTTTCCCGGAGAGCAGAGCTAAAGGACCACATAGAGGTGCATGGGTCCGTGAGGGGAGAGAGGAGGAAGACGCCAGGAGCCCGGGGAGGTTCCGCTTTGTGCCGCCATCAGGGGTGGGCCCACCTCAACTTCTCAGTTGGTTCCTGGGAGTTGTGGGTTATATGATGTGGCTGGTTCCTGGTTCCAGAGGAACCGGCTCTGCGTGGTTTCTGGTTAGGATGGGGCAATAGGAAGGTGATGCACCATTACCTCTCTCACACCTTTAGAGGCTTTTCCAGCTCACTTCACTGGCTGCTAGGATTTGAGTCTTTCCTACAAGTAAGAAAACCAGGGGCACCTGCGTGGCTCAGTCGGTGAAGCGTCTGCCTTCCGCCCAGGTCATGACCCCAGGGTCCTGGGATCGAGCCCCACATCGGGCTCTTTACTCAGTAGGGAGCCTGCTTCTCCCTCTGCCTGCTGCTCCCCCGCCTGTGCTCTCTGTGTCAAATAAATAAATGAAATCTTAAAAAAAAAAAAAAAAAAAGAAAACCAAAAATAATAAGAAAAGCCAGAAAGATTTTTAAATAGGAGATGATACACCCATTGAATGTAAAAAAGCAACAAAAACAAAAACAAAAAAACCCAAACAAAGAAAAAATACCACTGGCTACAGAGTGGGAAATGATTTGGGGAAGGGAAGCCAATTAGAAGGATTAGTAACCATTAGTGACAGAGCCCAAATGGGTCTGATTAATGGAAAAATCACCGCAGGGCAGAAACGAAGAGTGCTTCATCTGAGTGTACCTTTAGTTCTCTCGGTCACATTTCATAAATGATTTGTATTGGGAGGTGGAAGACAGGCTTAATCTTTAAAGGTCTAAGAGTTGAGAGAGCGCCACCAAAGTCCTGGCGGGCAGTGAACCAGGTCCAAGAACACGAAGTTTAGCGGGGACACGTGTCAGCTCCAGGGTCTCAAGCACAGAGCCTGCACGCGTGATGACCTCCTTGCTTCCCTTCCCAGGTTCTGAACCTGAAAGGTAGCCACGGGAGTCAGAGAATTTTATTTTTATTTTTTAAATTTTTTAAAAGATTTATTTATTTGAGAGAGAGACAGAGAGCGAGCACGTGCACGAGCAGGAGGGGCAGAGGGAGAGGGAGAGAGAATCTCAAGCAGGCACCAGCACAGAGCCCCACGTGGGGCTCGACCTCAAAACCCCGAGATCACCACCTGAGCTGAAATCAAGAGTCGAGCGTCTGACTGCACCACCCCAGTGCCCCAGAGTCAGAGACTTTTTAAATGTCAGCTCAGTGAAAAAACCCACACGTCCTAGTTGTGTGGCCAGATTGGCTAGCTGAGCAATGCCCGAAGTGAGCTCACCTCTAAAAGGTTAGGCCCAAGGGCACCTCTCTGCCAGCAAGGGAGGAGGGGCCAAGCTGAGTGGGTTCTTCCAAACCTGCCCTCAGACCAGCCGCTTTCCCTCGGGAAAGAGTCAAGTGAGAGAGGGCTGGGGCCGAGGCCTGAGCAAAGTCTCCAGGAAAGCCCTTCCAGCTGGAAATCCGAGAAGGGTGGGATGAAAGCGCCAGTCTGTGTCTCTCCCTTCAGAGGCTGGGGAGACATACTCCAGCAACAGGTCTAAAGGGCTTTACGTTGATGGCAGGCTTAATGCGAGCTGACGGCTTTTTCTTTCGCAGGTATGCAATACTAACTAATACAATCTCAGGCTGTATGCATCCTTTGAGTGAATCATCTAGAACAGGGTTTGGCAAAGCACAGTCCCTGGGCTGAATCTGGCACCACTCAGTGTTTAGATGGTCGGCCACCTAAGAATGGTTTTGACATTTTTTTTAATGGTTGGGGGGAGAAAAATCAAAAGAATACCGTTTCCTCACATGTGAAACTTATATGAAATTCGGACTTCAGTGTCTGTAAATAAGTTTTCTTGGAACACAGCCCCACTGCACACTGTCTCATACTTGCTTTTAGTCAGGGCCAATTTGAGAACTTGGGACAGAGACCAGATGGCTGGGGAGCCTAACATACTTTCTCTCTGACCCGGTACAGAGAGCTTGCTGAGCCCTGACCAAGAATGAAGGGGTGGTCAAGGGTTTGCATTGTCTCCTGGGTGGGTCACACTCAGGACATTGTGTTCCGCCCTGTGGCCTCACCGTAAGTGTGGAGTGGATTCAGACGAGGGTGACCCTGACGATGAAGAGACACCCTCCCCCCACCCCGAGACTGTGTCCTATGAGGACTGGTTGAGACCACAGGAATGTTTAATCTAGGGGAAAAGCAGGCACAGTGCAAACGAGGGCTGCCTTTTATGTCCCTGCTTGTTGATTGTTTTGAATTCTTGGAAGAAAATTGCTCCAGGTAGGCAGCTTGGAGGTTAATTCAAAGGGCACTGACCTTGAGTCAGAACGTGTTGGTTCAAGTTCAGACTTCTACTCGCGTTCCCTGGGCTTCAGGTTCTTCACCCCAGAGATGAAGGGTGCAGGCGACAGCCCATCCCGCGTCCAGGTCCACAGTGACTTAAGATTCAGCTTTCACCTCAGAGGTGTCTTCCGACCGGCAGGGGACACGGTCATGGAGACACCTCACCGACCTGCAGCTTGGATGGAGTGCAGAGGGAGCACCAAGGGGAGGGATTCGCTGGGGGCTGGTGTGCATCGGACCTCGGAGAACAAGTAGGAGCTCCAGCCCCTTCACCCAAAGCATTCTGTGATTCCGTGAAAGACTTAAAAGGTGTCGTGTAGAAGGGCAATCCCACAGGTTCCTCAGGACTCCAAGTGATACCCTTTCAGACCCGACCACACAGGTAACATCAACATCTCTAACAGGATCTAAAGGCCCTGCTGCTCTGAGCCTGGCCATCCTTCCCTTTCTTCCCTTGCCTTGCGGACTCTTGTCCGTCCCCTGGGCCTCCACTCTGACTCATGCTGGCCGAGGTCAGGTACCGATGTGACCTCTGTTGCTGGGAGCCATGTTTCTTTGGAGCAAACACAGGAGGAGGGGCCAGCCTTGCATTCGCAACAGTAGCATCAGCTTAGCCCACAGGAGGATTGTTTTGAATTCTTGGAAGAGAACTGCTCCAGGAAGGCAGCTTGGAGGTTAATTCAAAGGGCACTGACCTTGAGGCAGAACGTGTTGGTTCAAGTTCGGACTTCTACTCGGGTTTCTTGGGCTTCAGGTTCTTCACCCCAGGATGAAGGGCGCAGGCGACAGCCCATCACATGCCCAGGTCCACAGTGACATTGCGTTCGCAACGGTACCATCAGCTCTTGGCCCAGGGCTCAGCCCACAGGAGGAGCTTACTCTGTTCATAGACTAATGGTAGACTTGGATCAATAAAGGGAGAAATATTCCAGAAAAGGAAATGGTCTCCCACACACGGGAGTGCATCTGCATCCCCAGAGGTGGAGGGAGATTGCAGCGGGGACTCAGCCAGGGAGTTTCCGGGTGCCTAGTGCCTTGGCCCTTATAAGCACCGGTGTGTGGCTTGGGTGTAATTTCGTTCTGACCCTCTGTTATCACTGATGGTCATCTCCATTGGGGAGACCTTTTGGGATCCCCGAAGCTACGTGATTTGGCTGACGTCCAGCAGCTAGGCTATGGCAAAGTAAAGACAGAGTCCCTGGCTTGTTCGGCTGAGTCATTGGTCTCTCCCGGGCCAGGGAGCCTGCCTGGCTGGCTAAGTTGATCCTGGAGTGCTGAGATTTCTCAGAGACGGCGTTCCAACTCGCTAGGACCCGGAAGCCTCGCCCACCCTCAGCTCTTGTGTTTTTAGAGTTGCGGGGTTTCAAAATCCCCTACCCGTGATTAGAAAATTACACTTACCTTTTAAAGTGATGGGTTGCAGTTAACACCCCTAAACTTGTGTCCAGTAAGTGAAAAAAGTCTCAGAACTCTGACATTATTAAACACACACACACGCACAGTCCTGTCGGGGTTTGGCAAGAAGCGGTTTGCTACTGTCCTTCCTGACACTCAGTTGAACAGGAGCCTTGGGGATAGCATGCCCAGTCCTGCGGGGATTGGGCTAGAAGCCCGAGTGGGTTGCCTGACAGGGCTACAGCTGAATGTCTTACTGGTCATGGCTTTTGAGATAAAAACCTTTCGCTTGGTGGCTCTCTTCCTCAGTGATTCTGATCTTGCACTTTTGGGTTATAGCACTTTACTGAGTGGAAGGCTGTCCTTTTTTAATGGAGCAGACTTAATACCTGAAACACAAAAGCATACAAAGACTTTTGACCTCACATTTCAAAGATTTGTTAAGAGGACTTTTTTTTTTCCCCTGGATATTTCCTCCATAACTGATATAAAAACAAACAGCTAACCTGTGAATTTTCAAGAACCAAGACCGTTAAAAGCCAGTCTTTCACACTGCCATGCTGACTTTTTTTTTTTTAAGATTTTATTTATTCATTTGAGACACAGAGATACAGAGAGAGAGCATGAGCAGGGGGAGAGGGAGGAGCAGGGCCCCCGCTGAGCAGGGAGCCCGATGCGGGGCTGGATCCCAGGACCCCAGGATCATGACCTGAGCTGAAGGCAGACGCTCAACTATCTGAGCCACCCAGGCGTCCCACGTGCTAACTTTTAAAAATTCTCTAGTCGTCTGCTCCGTACTCCGCATTACTTAGAAACCTCGATGGCCTCACGGGTTTGTTCTGTATGTTTGTCATTCTGCTTGCATACTGTTTATTTCATTTATTTAGACTAACATGTATTATTTTGCTTGATTCTCGGGTCTCTGAATTTCTCAGAGCTAAGCTCTGAGAGAGGCGACCCCCTGGAGGATGGAGGTCTGTCTGCCATGCGGGCATCCAGCTCAGAGGGCCTCGTGTTATTCTTTTTTTAAGATTTTATTCATTTATTTGAGAGAGAGAGCATGAACGGGCTGGGGGGAGAAGCAGAGGGAGAGGGAGAAGCAGACTCCCTGCTGAGCAGGGAGCCCGCCATGGGGCTCAATCCCAGGACCCTGAGATGATGACCTAAGCCGAAGGCAGACGCTTCACTGACTGAGCCACCCAGGCCCTCTGGGCCTTGTGTCATTCTTCGTCCCTGCAGAGAGACACCCCCCCCCCACACACACACCAGGGTGTGCTGAACCCGGGGAGTGCAGGCCGAGGCACCGTGGGCCTGGACAAGCCGACCAGTAGCCTTCCCTGACAGGAGGGCATCGCGCCACCCATCCACCATCTCCTTGAGGATAGAGCAGATGTCTTCCCACTTCACATCCTGCCAGCCCAACGCCCAGCCCAGCGTGGGGGGAAGAAGGACAACCGAGGAGGGCCTGGCGGGGGGGGGAGGGGCGCGGGGGGAGGCCTTCCCAGACCCGCCTGTCTGCTGTACCATTTGGCTTCTGATCGCACCTCTCTGCAGCATTTCCCGCCCTTGCTGAGAATACCCCCGAAAGCCACATTCACTTTTTTGAAGGGGGCAGTGTTCCAGGACACAGCTCAGAAAAGTGTGAGAAGTTTACCAACACCTCTGAAATGGCTGTGTCCCTTGCTTGGTCACAGCTGCCCCTAGCCCTTCACTGCCCTCGACACAGAGTGTGCAGCTGTCCTGGGACCTTTCCCACGGGTCCCTCTGCATCCTGATCCGTCCGTAAGTCTCTCTCGGGCACTCTGTCTCCCGGGTCCTGCTGAGTAACCGTAACACGGGATGCACGCAGGTGGAAGAGCCGTTGTAGGCATTAAATTCAATTTAGTATCTTTTACCTTAAATTTTAACAAGAGGATTTTAATGCGTGTATTTCTACACTCCCTCTGCTCTCAGGCATCTGAATTAAATTGCCTTTTACATCTTTTGGCTCAGGCCTAATGTCCCCCCTCCATGGCCCACTGGGGAGCCCCTGATCTGCTTCAGGAGAAAGTCATCAGCCAGACACAGCTGGCTGTGTAGACAGACGTGTGTAGGAAGAAGGGGTTGGGAGGGAAGTAGAGGCAGGAAGGGATGGGCTCTCTGGGCCCGGGACACCCCTGGAAGTTTTGGGGGTGAAGGAGACACTGAGGAGTTTCCACGAGAAGGAGCCCAGGGCTCCCCACTGGGACTGCCATCTGCATAATCACCCTGCTTCTGGCCCTGCAGTGTCTTTTGGTTTTGTTTTCAGGGTTTTTTTTTTTTTTTTTTCCCCTTTTGGTTTCCTGTTTGAATTATTTCAGCTTTGGTACATTTTAGAGAATGGAAAAAATTCTAAGTAGAATTTTACCGCAAAAAAGTGGCTTTCTCTCTTTTTTTTTTTTTCACTTCTAGTCCTGGTCTCTATCTGCCATATATAGTTTGAGTGGTGGCAGATGAGATTTGACTTTCAGATAGCTGCCTTGTTGACTTCGGGAGACTCTGGTGCCATTCCTCCAGGGCATCTGAGCAACTTAAGTGCTGGTTCTTTCGACTGTGTGGGTTGGGGTCTCTCGCATGTCTTCGTGCTGAAGAATGGGGGGTGGGGAGCAGTGAGACCTAGTTAATCCACTTTCCAATAGGACAGATGTGCATGGTGGCCTCATTTCAGCCACCACCCAAGTGGTCCATTCCAAACGTACTAAAATGAAATTTTGTTTTTTCTCTCTTGACTAACATGGGTGAGGACCAAATTCATAATTCTGGCAGGAGAGGCTTCATTGCCAAACCCGGCCCCCCATCCCCCCGCCACTCCCATGTTGCTTGTCCTTGTCCTCGACCCTCTTTGTATATCTTTTCCCGCTGGTTGCCGGGGTCAGCATCGCCCCAGCGACAGGGGAGGGGAGGCTGGCGGGTCACTGCTGAATCCTCCCTGGTGGGCTGGCGGATGGGGGACCCAGTGAAGGTTCTGACATGGGAAATTTTATCCCCTCTCTGCTGTATTTGGGGAAATGAGATTTGACTCATGAGATCATCCAAGACGTGATGATGAGTTTTCCGCGAGGCACCTCATTTGTGGTGTTCTCATCTATGGCTGTTTTTTTGAGTTATATATAATCCAGTTAGTGACACGTGGGGGGAGGTGGGGAGATGGATTTTAAGTCTGTCTTTTAAGAGTCTTAATTCCACTTGCTGTAGCAAAGCCGATTTGAAGATTGACTCAAGGGCATACTTCATAGGCAGGAGAGCCAAGGGATTGGGCCTGCCGCTCGGGCTCCACATTGCCCTGGCTTTGAATCTCAGCTTTACCGCTTACGTTTCAATCTTTCTCTCCTGTGCGGCTTCCTCATCTGCAAAAGAAGGGTGGTTGGACTAATAGCAATAAAAATAATAATGAACATGGACTTGGAGACTCAGGGTTTGCCAGATGGCATGCTCAGCGCTTCCCTAACATTTCCACCCCCCCCCAACGGCTCCCGAGGCAGAACCTGCTCCATCCCCCATGTTACTCTGTGGGAACTGGCGTGCGGTCAGCACTCCGTGGGTGCCAGGCACTGTTGCCATCCCCAGGCTGAGAAACAGAAGCTTAGGGAGGTGAAGTCACCAGGGCATGAGCAGGGCTGGGTTGGGGCCCTGGGTGGAGGAACGTCTTCAGGTGCATGAGGGAATGAATTCCTATGGAGCATATAGCATGGCTCTGGCAGATAGCCACACTCAAACTGTAGCTGTTTTAGCGACCAATGAAGCCATACACTTTCCTACTAAAGCACTGCACTTCTCTCCTTAGATGAAGAAACCCCACTCCTCGTAATGTCATCGTATCTTGTACGAACCCCTCAGGGTTGTCTATGAGCTGCAGCTGCTCCTGTGGGACTTCTGGGGTCCCGCCCCCAGGTTGCTCCCTGGCGCCCACACCAGCCCCCATGATTATGCTCCCGGGCCCTTGTTGGGTTAAGCCACTTGACCAAAAACTGTACCAGTTAGGTAGAGGGAGGCCAGGAGTGTAAGCTTGTATTCCAGGTTTGCACGCGAGAGGCATACTGAGCCCTCATGTGTTTGTTTTCTGATAAGTTGATCCTATCTCCCTTTCTTGGGTTGGAGGCGGGGTTTAATTTCAGGGTAAAGGCAGTAGGGCTAGGGAAGTGTGTTGTACATGTGGGGTGGGGTGTCAGATGAGCCATAATCTGTAGGGGACCCCTTGGAGGCCCCAGGCAGCTGCCAGAGAGGCTCATGCTCAGGAGAAGGTGCTGGTTTAGGGGGTCTCAAGTCAAGTGCCCCAAGGGGCCTGCCAGGAACTCAAAGGATGCCAGGGGTTGGTTAGAGTCTGGGACAAATGAGAGCAGGGTGCCCCATGGAGGAGGCAGCAGCCAGACCCCACCTCAGTGACTTCAAGCCCTCCAAGTCCACACAAAAATGAGCACGAGCCAGTGGGAAATGGGCAGATGCTCTACAAGTCTCTTCCTGGAAGAAGAAATGTGAATGTGTTCCTACAGAAATGCAGACTATAGAGAGAAATCACAACCAGGACCCAGGATCGGGGTGGAGGGAGAACGCAGGTGCTGGGACATGTGATGGGGGGGGTTAATTGATGGTTTGTTCTGGAAGGCACTTTGGCCATAGCTGTCAAAACTAAAAATGTACACACCCCTTGATCCAGAGTTTCCTGTTTTGAAATTATCCTAAAAGCTACCCTGAGCCCACAGGGACCGTTGGAGGATAATGTCTGTCTCGGCAATGTTTGTAAGAGTGAGAAATGGAAAACAATCCAAATGGTTTATCACTACGTACATATGTGATGGTCTGTCTTTATACTGAAATATTATGCGTTCTTTAAAAAGAAGAATGTAGATCTATATGTAGTGATATGAAAAGATGTCTACTTTGTATGAAGAGAAACAGCAAACTGTAAAATCATGTGTAATATTCCATTTTTCTAGAAAATGTTTATAAATACATGAAAAGAAATTATGTATCACCTAGACAAAATTCTAGTTCTTGCTGAGTTTAAGGATTTACTAAAAGTATTTGCATAGGTCAGAATTGTCACAGTTGGGAAATCACTCCGAATTAATAAAAATCTAAATTATAGATGTAAAGGCAGTATAGCTTTACATTTTTAAACAGCTCCCAAAAATAGCTAGGCAGGGCTAAATATGTAATGAACAGCTAATGAATTGTTCTGAACAGATGAGTACCTGTTTTTGAAAATGCCCTTTTAAGTCATTGTAAGTGTGTCTATTCTTATTTACTGGTAACTTTATTTCTTTTTTTCTTTTTTGGTTAACTTTATTTGCTGGTAAATTCTTTCCTTATGAGAGTTTAAATGTATATCAAATATCCATATAGTCAAAAATGCTAAAATTGGGGCGCCTGGCTGGCTTAGGTGGTGGAGCACGTGACTCGATCTTGGGGTCGTGGGTTCAAGCCCCACGTTGGGTGTGGAGCCAACTTAAAAAAAAATGCTACAATTGCAGATCCTGAATTGCTGAGGCTTTTACTGCAGTCAACCACTGGAATTTTACTAAACCTTGTGCCAGGGAGGGAATGATTTCACAATGAACCCCGGGAGGTTTGGCCACTATTCAAAAGTTCTCTTCCTCATTTGTACTTCAGCGTTTTACATGCTCAAGCATAACACAATTGGGAATTTGCTGCACATAGTAAAATACTCTAAGTATCCAGTTGGAGCTCTCTGGCCCGTTCGTTCTCCCTGGTCACATCAGGAATGGGAATGTATGCCATACACAGCACACCTGTCCCCACCTCACTGCTCTTCTAAGGGGTGTCCAGCCTGCTGTTTGGGTCACTCATTATGTGTCTGTGAAGGTGACGCTGTCTGTTATGGCTCATCATGATCTAAGAATGTCCAAGTGGGCAGAAGCGCCTGGTGGTGGCATTGCTGGAGGCCCCCTGGTGCCGAGCAGAATTCCTGGAACCATTCTTGGCTTCAGCAGATACACAGCACGGTGCACGCATGCACCGTGCTGGTTCTGAAATCATCTCATTCCATCTTGCCCCAGTGAGGTCCGCGTTTTTCCCAATATTACAGTCAAGACAATTCAGAGGAGAGCAGTCAGGTTTCCCACGGTCACACAGCCAGGGTAGTAGAGGCAGGTTTTGAACAGGTCCCAGGGATTCTGAAACCGATACTCTTTATGGTTATTGCTGGTAAATTCTGTGGAACAAAGATATTCTTACGTAGAACGTTGATTATAGGAGAACCGGGGGTTTCTTTAACTTTCAGATTGAATTTCTCAATGCTTTAAAAACTGTTTATGTAATCAGGGGCTCCTGGGTGGCTCAGCCAGTTAAGCGTCTGCCTTCGGCCCTGGTCACGATCCCAGGGTCCTGGGATCGAGTCCTGCATCGGGCTCCTCATTCAGCAGAGAGCCTGCTTCTCCCTCTGCTTGTGCTCTCTCACTCTCTCCCTCTGACAAATAAATTAATAAAATCTTTTAAAAAATAAAAACTATTTATGTCACCAATGATAGACACTTTGCAGGTAAAATTAGCCAATATATTTTCCCCCCTTAAACAAAGCAGACTTGTGTAATTGTGATGTGCCTTTTTTTAAATTATTAATTTCTTGTAGGAAGTGACCAAGCTCACTCCTGGATGCTAGTCACCAGCCAAGCTTTAGGTACTGTGTGGAGAATAGCAAAGGGGTCAGTGATGTTGGCAGCTTCATGTCTGGTGGCCGCCCTCTGCTACTTCAGGACGATGCACTGCAATTTCGGGCACTGGCTGAAATGGTAGGTGGTCAGATCAGCTTCCAGTTTCACGAAGAGACCCTTGCTGTTCAAAGTATATTTTTTATATCATTGTTCCCTTTATCTTTTAGGTGGATTGGATATCTGCAGAGAAAATTCAAAAGTAAATATTTTCATATGTTATTTCCAAGGTGCAGAGAGGGTTCAAGAAGGGTGAGGAAAGGGAAAATTAACTACCTTTTCTATTTGATTTGGTTCAGGGAACCTCAGCGTGGAGGCGGAGGTTGATCTGCTCAGTTACTGTGCGAGAGAGTGGAAAGGAGAGACACCACGTGCCAAGCTGATGAGGAAGGTGAGTCTGCTGATACAGGTCATGGATGGTACAGAATGCATGTGTGAAAATCAGGAAGCAAACGTTGCACTCTGCTTTACGAAGCCCAGAGATCCGCTAACACCAGATGTGCCACGAGGAACAATTGTGGCTCTCATGATAGAGCCGAGCAGCTGCCACACGCTGGCTTTGGGCTGTCACCTGGATAGAGCGAGGGCCTTTGAGGACCTGGACGAGGACGTAAATGGGGCTGTGATTTCAGGAAATTTGAGGGGGGCACTCTTTTCAGCTCCTCCTGCCAGGCCTATGGCCCATCTCCACATGCAGGGGAGACTTCTGTCCTTGGAGGGATTAGGCACCTGGATGTAAAAGATTTTGAGGATTTTTAGAATTGCCCATTGGACCAGTCTTGGTAAATATTTCCAGCAGTCCTATCCAACCTTGTCAGCAGCGAGAAAGTTTTGTTGCAAGTACTTTTTAGCATGGTCTTAAATGTATATAGTATTTTTTTTTTTCCACTGTGGTCAAGTTATACCATCTTCTTCCCTAAATGACATTCCCTGGCCCTGAGCTTCCGGGAATTTATCAAATGAAAGAGCAGGACTTGGACTCACTACACACTGAAGTCACTTTAAAATGACTTGTGGTCGCATTCATAATTTAGAATTGTTTTCATTTTTGTTGTCCACTTTATTTGGGAGTCACACCTCAGTGGCAGTGCAGTGAATTCATTTTGCTTATTCTCTCATCCAGAGGAGTTGAAAACCAAATTCTTCTTTTTGTGCGGACAGGCTTACGAAGAGCTATTTTGGCGGCATCACATTAAATGTGTCCGACTAGTAAAGAGAGATAACTATGATGCTCTGAGGTCAGTGCTGTTCCAGATATTCAGCCAGGGCCTCTCCTTTCCATCCTGGATGAAAGAGAAAGACATTGTTAAGGTACGTCCACACACTGGAAACGGGGGGGAAACATTGCAGTGCAGATGGCTGGGTCTTCCGTGGGCGGCTCTGAGATGGAAGGAGCCTTCAAAGGCCCTACATACCCCGTCCGTCTCAGAGAGGCCATCCTACTCAGTCTTGTTTGTTTTTAATGTCACCATCTTTTCTCAAGAAGGGCATCTGTCCTTCGTAGGCAAGGTGGTCTACTAAAATTCACTTTTTTACTCTACACTTACTCGAGTTTTGACAAACACGTAGAGTGCTCCAGAGATCCCCCCTATTCCTTTATAGCCAACCCTCTCTCACTCCTAGCCCCGGGTCACCATTGATAGGTTTTACGTCCCTATCGTTTTGCCTTTTCCAGAATGTCCAATCATGGAACTATCCAGTGTGTAGCCTTTTGAATCTGACTTCTTTCATTTAGCAAAATGCATTGCCATTCATCCATGTTCTGTGAATTTGTAGTTCATTCCTTTTTATTGTTGAGTGGTCTTCCTTGACGTGAGTATGACGCAGTTTGTTTATCCGTTCATCACTTGAAGGACATCTGGATTATTTCCAGTTTTTGACAAGTACGAATAAAGCTGTTATAAATATTTCCATACAGGATTTTGTCCTTTGGGGCAAATGCCTGGGAATGAGATTGTTGGGTCATGTGGTAGGTGTAGGTCTAAGTTCATAAGAACCTGTCATCTGTTTTCCAGTGTGGCTCCGCCATTTTGCATTTGTACCACTAATGTATAAGAGTTCCAGTTGTTCCACATTCTAACCAGGATTGATTTGGGGTTATTTGTAGCCATTTTGATAGATGTGCCCTGGTATCACTCTGCTTTTAGTTGGCATTCCCCTAGTGTGGAAGGATGAGTGTCTTTCCATGTGTTTATTTGCCATCCATGTTATCTTCTTAGAGAAGTGTCTGTTCAAGTCTTTTGCCTATTTTTATTTATTTGTTTATTTTTAAATTATTATTTTTTGTTTTATTTTATTATTGACTGAATTTTGAGAGTTCTTTATATATTCCAAGTACAAGTGCTTTATCAGATAGTAATTTGCAAATATTTTCTCCCAGTCTGTGCCTTTTTTTTTTTTTTCCATTTTAAGAGTGTAAGGTAGTACATTCTTTTTCTCTTTCTTCTTTTTTTTTTTTAAGGCAGAACATTCTTGATGAACAACCTGAATTTTTATTTTGAATGTAGGATATTTAATCTAGGATATATATTTAAGGATGGAGGAGCAAGGAAATATAAAGTATATGTATATATATAGCTATACATGGTCTATTTCCTTACCATTTTTTAAATTACACTTGTTTTTATTAGTTTCATTTTATCTAGCAAGTACTTGTCAAGTGTGTGAGGTGTGCTAGGCCTGTTGCTACTTGCTGAGGACAGAGAATACAACCAAGCCTCTGGGCCCCCCAAGCTCAGCAGGGCAGGAAAATGGATTAGATCTCTTCACTGGATCAGAGGCTTAAGTATTCTGTAATCTTATTAAATCCCAACAAGGGTCCTGTAGAATGGGTAATATCGTCCTTGATTTATGGTGGCAGATGAGGCTAAGAGGGTAAATAATCTGCACTGGTTGAGCAGCCTCTCAGCTGGTAAGTGACAGAGTGAGGGTTGGACCCCAGAGTGCCTCATTCTAAAGCTTGTGTGCTCCCTGACATACTATGATATTCTAACATTGTTTGGGTAAAAATAATTTCTAAAGGGATATACCCAGGCAGTTTGGGAAGTGTTTTATGCAGAAAGATTGTTTCCATAGACATAATCTTCATGTAGGTTTTCGTCAGTTGTAAAATAATAAATTAAAAATCCGATCCAAATCACTTAATCCACAAATCTAAAAGGAACTATATGCTTTTATTTAACTGTTATCATGTTTTTAAACAGAGATTGCTAAGTGAGATAAGATCATGCACCGTGATGACGTACTCTAAATTGTGCGTCATAAATGTTGAGGTACTAATCATGGTTGGCATCTACTTCCTTTTCAAGCTTCCTGAAAAACTGCTCTTTTCACAAGGTTGTAATTGGATCCAGCAATACAGTTTTGGTCCTGAGAAGTATACAGGTTCCAATGTGTTTGGAAAATTACGTAAATGTGTGGAATTATTGAAAACACAGGTGAGTGTTTGGGAGAACAAAAGACTAAGAATGAAAGCGCACACCCCAGCTGTAGCGACTCTTCTCTGTCAGGCGTGTCACTTGATGCCACATAAGGAGGACACGTGGCCAGGAGCATCTCTTCTAGGAACTGACGATTGGCTTTCCTATTCTTTGTTCACCTTCCAAGTAATGAACGAGCAATGTCGTACAGACAATTAGGTCCAATATGGGTTAAGGAGACCTTTGTGGGCTCTCTGGGAAGCCTTAACAATCATGTACCTGTTTCCCCTCAAAAGATGGGGTGCAAGGTGCACACAGCGCACTCAAAAATGCACTTCTGGGATGTGCCCTATTAATAACTTGGGCACAGCACAGATGCTATAATTTGAACTAAGAGTTTTTCCTGCCTTTTAATAGACGCAGATTTTGGATTGTTGAAATGGATCCTCCATGGTAAATACCATAACATTTCTGTGCCATAGTCTCATGTAAAACTGATATGTAAATAGTCATTGTGAGGATTCAGTGAGTTAATACATGTGGAGTGCTTTAATCTGTGCTTGGTGAGTTAGTATGAAGGAATGCTAGTTAGTACTGTTTGTCTCTGGATTATCTTCTGTGTGACCCAACTATCTTAAGATGTCTTAGGAAACTAACTTGCGTGGCATTTTACCTAGTTGGTGGTGCTTTTTTGAAAAATGTTTCATTTTAACTAGTTTGTGATTGTAAAAGTAATACATACTTGTGGTTAAAAAAAATCAGGGTCAAAAGTTATAAAATGAAAAGTTAAAGTTCCCCTCTATTAATCTTTGGTTTATTTTTTAAGTACTTTGAAAAATTATGCCATGGTGTAGGAATTCACCTTTCCCCTGTTAATTTCCCGTTTACATCTGTATTTTTAGTGGACTGAATTTAGTGGAATTAAAGATTATCACAAGAGAGGAAGTATGTGCAACATCCTTTTTTCTGATGTTCTTCTGGAATATAAACTGTATGAAGCTTTAAAGTTTATCATGCTATATCAAGTCACTGAAGTTTATGAACAAATGAAGACTAACAAGGTCATTCCCAGTCTTTTTCAACTCCTGTTTTCCCGGGAAACATCATCTGACCCTTTAAGCTTCATGATGAACCACCTGAATTCTGTGGGCGACACATGTGGACTAGAGCAGGTAATAGGGGCAGAAGAATCCTGTGTGTTTGATTCAGGATGATACTGACAGTCCTTGAACACACAGGTGTTTGGAGTTTACTTTCAGCGGTGATAAAACCCACTGCAAAGAGGGTTTTATCTTAAATCCTTAAAAAGAAGGAAAAGAAGAGCAAGAAACCTCACTGCTCCGTGCTGTTTGCTGTGTGTCTGCCCAGCCCTGTGGCCAGGGGGCCCCAGTGTGAGAAGCCTTTCTAACCTTTCACTCTGCCTCTCAGATGGTAGTAGGTTCTCTCACAACAGAGTTGAACTAGGAGGAAGTCCTGTTGGAAAATGAGATGAAGTTTGGGAAAGCACTTGGTTACTTACTAAAGATAAATAGACATTATTGAAAAATTTTAGGGGCACCTGGCAGGCTCAGTTGGAAGAGCATGCAACTCTTGATCTCAGGGTCGTGAGAGATTGGGTGTAGAGATGACTAAAAACAGTAAATGAACTTTAACTTAAAAAAAATTACTGAAAAATTTTAAATCCGGGGATGCCTGGGGAGCTCATTCAGTTAAGCGGCCAACTCTTGATACCGGCTCAGGTCATGATCTCAGGGTTGTGAAATCGAGCCCCGCATCAGGCTCCATATTAGCACGGAGTCTGCTTCTCCCTCTCTCCCTGTGCTTCTCTCTCTGCTCTTCTCTCCCTGCTCATGCATGCTCTCTCTCTGTCAAATAAATAAATGAATAAAATCCTAAAAAAATTTTTTAAATCCAGAGAATACTTTTTTATCCCCATGGTAAAGAGGTTTTGTTGTGCTTTGCTGTCTTAGGCAGTGCACAAAATTACCTGCATTTTTATAAAAAATGGATATAAAACTAGTTGGAAAACAGTGTGATTTTTTTATTCTGAGCATTCCTTTATTTTTTATTAGTTTTTTTTTTATCCCCCCAAACAGCCTTTCCCTGTAATTTTTTCATGCTAGTCTACAAAGATGTTCCTCTGCCTTCCCCTGCCTTCCACGTCATGGGCATTTGTTCGTGTCTGTGGCCCCTCAATCGTTCATGTGTGGGTCTGTAAATAAGCACATTACTCCATAAGCTGCAGGAGAACACGCTCCCTCTGCTGGTGGGGGACAGGGAGTTGGAAATGTGTGTTTGTGATCTCTTTTTCATCTCTTCTCCAGATCGATATGTTTATTCTTGGGTACTCCCTTGAAATAAAGATCAAAGTGTTCAGGCTGTTCAAGTTTAACTCCAGAGACTTCGAGGTCTGCTACCCAGACTTGCCGCCCAGGGAGTGGCCAGAGATCTCCCTGCTGACGGAGAATGACCGCCACTACCACGTTCCCGTCTTTTGAGTCCAGTGTGGACTGGGTACCAGCTCTCGCCAATGGCAGTGGTCCTACTTTCAAGGAAAGTCCAGCTGGAAAACCAAAGCTAGCATCACAGCCATTGAAAGGATCAGGACCTTCTTCTCTGGAGGGGCAGGTGCACTGGACGCAGGGGTGCACGGATATCCTTTGTTTTCCAGCAGTTTCCTCCAAAACAGCCTCACTAATATATTTGTGGGTTGGTGGTTTGACCTTGTTCATATGGGCTCTGGCCATTTCACATGCAGCAGGCATTTCAGGGCACAAGGACAGTAAATTTGGGCAGTACAACACCAGGAAAAAATCGAGAGGAAAAGGGGAAAAGGACTAACCAGGAAAGACTTTGTCTCTAACCTCAATGTTCTCGTTAGGAACCTTGTCTTTGACTGATTCTGGATCTTCATAAGCGTGGCCTTATTTTAGAAGCATTACCTTCCCTGGAATCTTTATGGTATATTGATTTTTCTAGAACCACTTGATTAACTGTAAAATTGTGTGTGTGGGTGTACACACATATATACATGTGTATACATTGTATAGTTTTATATATACATATATGAACACATACACACAAATAATCACTACTTTGTAATGTTGTACAGTTTGTTTTATACTGCTTTACATTTTTTTGTTACTGTTGCATCTGGCTGGTCCGATTTGTTTTATATGGATAAAAGAGATTAATTCTGTAGATGAAGGCAACTGAATGACAATTATTGAACTATTACAAAACATTGAACTGTGGTGTATTTATTTACATGTCTATTTAATGTGTGGTAGCTAGAATCATGCCACCCTAACGCCTACCATGTCTATGTCATAATCTCCAGAACCCGTGAATATGTTGGGTTAAATGGCAAAGAAGAATAATGTTGCAGGTGGAATTAAGGTACTAATCTGACCTGGAAATAGGGAGGTTATTCTGGGTTCTCCAGGTGGGCCCAGTATAATCCCCAGGGTCCTTAAAAGGGGATGAGGGAATTGGAAGAATGTCAGGGCCAAAGGGAAATGTAAAATCCAGAACGGAGAGAGACACAACATTTCTGGCTTTGAAGATGGAGGAGGGAACCATGACCGAAGGAATAGGGGTGGCCTCTGAAAGCTGAAAAGGCAAGAAAACAGAGTCTTCCCTAGAGCCTCCAGATTTTAGCCCAGGGCAATCCGTGTCAGACTGCTAGCCTACAGAACTGTAAGATAATGCATTTGTGTGGTTTAAGTCACTAGGTTTCTGGTAATGTGTTAGAACAACAATTGACAACTAACGTACTCAAGGTAACTAATTTTTGGTCATCTTTATTTTGGAAATACTTTTCTAGTTTATTTTGTTAATCTTTATTTTGAAGGTACTTTGCTGGTCTGTTTTGAATTTCAGTAAGTACAAAATGACTTTTAAAACCTTGGCCAGTGATATACTACTTCAAAGGGACAAATCCGTTCTAAGAGTGATTTACTTAACATTTTTTATGCTAACGTTTTCTCCCATTTTCATACTGTTTCCACCATAAGTAAAATAAGGGACATTAAATGCTGTGGTATATAAAAATAACATCCCGATTCTTTGGTACTGAGGATAATCAGTACGTCCAATGGTACGTTGTCCTCTACCTGCTGTCATTTCGTTTTCTGGTTGAAGAGTTGGAAAGCAGTCAGCTCAGACCAAGGGGCTTTGTGTTACCTTGATAGCCCCACGAAACGGGAGTTCTTTTCTTTTTTTGAAATAGGAGTTCTTCATTGATCTTTATAGTGCATTCCTGCTTGGAAGCGTCTATGATTTTGCATAACTCCTGTCATTTCATTGACCCTGTCGAAAGTTATCCCCATGATCTATTACTGGGACCAAGAAAAAATGAACTCCACCCTTTGTGTTCACAAGCAGATGCGATGACAGACTGCAGCAGGCTACTGTGATATTCGTGGACTGTCTGATCTAGACTTATGCTTCCAGTCGGGCTGTCCAGGCACCTACATGGCATTTGTAAATTACCACTCACCTTGCATCTCCTTACCCGATGTAATGATTTCCACATCAGCCCAGGATTGAGAGGAAGAGCTTTTCCCAGGCATGGGCAGCCTATAGCTCTGTGACCTATTAATCAATTATGTTTATCCATAACCTTGTGTTGGGGGGAGGCAGGGCAGGGTGGAGTGAGACCAAATTGTGAAAAAAAGGACATTTTGTTACAAGGAAATTAAAAAATTAAGATCTCTAAATAGTTGCTATGTTCTGGGAAGGCATCCAAACACGATTTTAAGGGAGGAGGTACTGGGTGTTTTTGGTCTTGTTTTGCTTTTAATTCAGTTGTGTAACGAATAACAAACTAATTGGAAGGAAGTGTATATAAATTTTGCACCACTTTTAAAGGCCAGCAGTAACTTGGAGGTGAATTTCCTGTGTGATGCCAACATTTAATGTCTTTCTAACCTTATATGTTTTAAATGATGAGAAAATTATAGCAAAAATGCAAACATATGTCCTTGTCCTTTCTGATTGTTTAAAAATTTAAGCCCAATGCAGGGCTCAAACTGAGGATTGTGGATCCTCAGTTCAAGACCCAGCTGAGATCAAGAGTTGGAAGCTTAACCAGCTGAGCCACCTAGGCACCCCTGTCTCTTTCTGATTTTAGAATACATTTCTCTCTTAAATTTTGACCATTATGTGTCCATACCGAGGGGTTGGATGAATACCAGTATGAGACTTTCTTATTGTGGCAAAATGTACATAACATAAAATTTACCATTTTAATCCTCTTTAAATGTACAGTTCAGTGATATTAAAGACATTTACACTGTTGTGTTACCATCACCACCATCCATCCTCAGAACGTTTTTTATCTTCAAGGCGTACTTTTTTGATAGGAGGCAAGTTTAATTCCCCCGCCTGGTACTTGGACTTCTTTTACTTCTCACATTCTTTGTATCATGGCCTTGTCATGTCAGTGTTTTCTCCAGGCTTACACGCAGAAGTCCAGTGTGAGGGAGGTTTAGGTGACCACATGGATCAGGCAGATTCTGTTCTACTTCATCTCCAAAGTAAAGAAATAATTACAGGTGGCTTCTGGTTTCATCCTCGGAACACTATCATTTAAAAGCTCCCCAAGAAACTGTATTAATTCAGGGCCACCCTGGTGACTTGCATTTCTTGGATGTGGGCTTTCACAGTCTTGAACAAAGTCATTTCCACCCAGAGGGAAAGCCGCAGGGCCTTCCGTAGTGTGTGGGAGACCCCAGATCAAGCCAGCATAGGATCTGCCCGGCCTCCGGGAGAGAAGAGCAGCCCAAATCGGGGCATTCACGTTAATTTTCCAAGCATTTGCATACAAATGAATTTTGTAGGAAAATAATTACTGTTCTATATCAGGTGGCTTTCTCATATTCTAGTGAGATCAAAGAAAAAGACCATTTTAATTCTGTCCAAGCTGATCTTGGGAAGGAAAAGAATCTGACTTCTGAGTACTCTGGAAATGTTGGGAATTCCACTTTAAAGAAGGTAAATTTTTGTGTTGATAACTAAACTGATATGTGAAAACCTATTCAAATACAAATACAGAAATGACTAATTCAGAATTAGTGTCAGCAAGTTCCTCAGATGGTGTGATTGTTTTCCCAAGAATGTGCTTCACACTGCTTAAGACTAGTTACTGTGTAAAACATAAAAATAACAATCTATATTTTCGTGGATCTAAAACTTAAACCGTCTACTGGGCTACTTATCATTAAGTTGACTATTGTTTCATTACCTTAGTATTGACTGTATTTAGATACACGTTTCTCCATAGACATTCAGTTTCCTTCAAATCCTATTTTCTTCACAAGGATTCTTTTATAGTCAGACACAAAATTAGGTGGGTCCAAACTGCGCAATCACTTTTATGTTATTTGTTCAAAATCCTTGGGTCTTCCCTTAATTCACTTTGGTTTTAATCCTGTCCTATCCTGTAGGCTGAGAAAATGAAAGCTTATCTGGATTATGTTTATGTTTAATATCAACGTGGGTTGTAAGTAATGGAAAACCACTCACTCCCTTACCCAACAGCCCCTGGACCAAAGTGCTCTGCAGAACAGCCAGAGGTGTGTGCTGTCTGCACTTGAAGGTCATAGACCGTGTGAAGGTCATAGACCGTCTCGTGGAATCGAGAGCTCTGTTGGAACAAGTGTTGCAAAGCCAGCTCTGGTGGGTGAACCACACATGGCATTTAAAGTTTCATCCTGGCTGGTGTCTCTGGAGAAATACTGTTCTCTGTTTAAAGACCAGCTTTGGGTGTGTGTGGGGGGGTGGGGGGTGCCTGGCTGGCTCAGTCTGTAGAGCATGCAACTCTCTATCTCAGGGTCGTGAATTCAAAGCCCCACGTTGGGCATAGAGATTACCTTAAAAAACAAACAAACAAACAAACAAATAAATAATAAAACAAAACCCAACTTTCCATATATAATTGATCTATTGGTCCTCACAGTCAATGTCATCAGGGCGTAGGTTGTTCTTTAAGTCATTTTGCTTCCATCACTTATTTGTGATGATCTTGGAAAGCTTAGTCAAAAAATTTAAAAAAAAAAAAATGCTTGCTTTAAGTATTTCCAGCTTAGTTGAGACAGGCTGTAAAACCCATCTGCACAAGGAGCTTATTTAAACCAGGAATGTGTTCCTGAGAAGCATTCCTAAGTACAGAAATATTTTTCCCATAGAAATCGCTTATTTGTAAATAAAGAATTTTTTTTTTTTTTTTTTTTTTGCTCCTAACTTATAAAGCCTCACATGGAAGATTTAGATGGAACCAAATAGAGGTCGGTGGTTAAAACAAGGTGGGAGCGTAGCATTTTACAGTTTTGTTCACCCTGAAGTTTAAAAAGGTGGAATGAGGGTCAAATCGGCAATGCGAAAATGCTATGTGGACACCGTATGGCTTTACCCCATTGCACCTTACCATCGATCAACAAATTTATCAGGACAAACACAGAAGCCTGAGACATTCCTGGCCCCATTTCTTGTTATCACTGCCATCCCCAAGGACAAAACCTGGGAAACAGCTTGGGAACTGTTTCACGCACTGGTCAGCACGTGCACGAATTTCCTCTGGGTGCTGGCTTCTCTGCTGGACTGAGCTTCATGGAAAGGACGTCAGGGCCAGGTGAAGAGAAGCAGCTGGTGAAAACTGACCAACAGCTGGAGCGAAGACCTGAAAGGTTGCTTGAATGTCCTGGAACTTGCAGTGTGTGATTTCAAGTAGACACGTTTATGACTCCCTTAAAGAAGGAGCAGAGATGAGCTGATGAATGATGAAAATGATGTTTGTCATAAAATATTTGTATCATTGTAGCTAAGTAGGAGAGGTAAATGTGTCTCTCTTATCAGAAGCAACCTTTGGCTATCATTTAACTTGCTAGATAGATTAAAGGAAAAACTCAGCCCTGGTGGATATGTGATCTACGTTTAATGCATTAGTCAGTGGTAGGTAAATGAGAAATTGTTTCCACTTGCTTTATATTTCACAAGATAATAATGGAACACTTGAATCTGCTTGTGAGACCAGTTATATTTAGTAGTTGTATTTTCGGCTGTCCCTCCTGTAGGTCTTTACAAGTGCGGGCGAATGTAAAAATACTCTATGTAGTGTACAAGAAAGGGAAACCCTGCACAATTCTCTTTTTAGAGCAGGAAGGAAAGTGGCTTTTTCCCTTTGAAAATTGTGGCAGAGCAGTGCTTTTAAAATTATTAACGGCGAGGGACAAGTTTTTAAATTTTCCAATGCTTTGCAGACTGACACTTTTGTAAAAATATAGTAAAAATGTTACACTGAGATCAGGTTGCTATAAAAGTTTCTCAGTTCTTCCTGTCAATGTCTGTATGTGTTACTGCAGACCGGCAACAAAGGGTTCACAGTGATGCTGGTCTGGAGAGCGCACTTTAATAGCACTAACCCAGGAGTTTCAGGCAGGAATCAATAGATTCTGATGCCATTTACCTGGGAGTTTGGGATTTTGCCCAGATTTTGGGCAGTGCATTTTTGTTGTCATTTTGTGGGACTTTTTGCTGTTACTGGTCCAACCAAGACGCTGTATGGAGAGGATGCCGTGTGTGTCTTGCTTGGGGCACCTCACTGAGGAGGCGAGTGGGACCGGAATCTCCCCTCCAGGCTTTCCTAGGTTTCTACAGTCTCTTGGCAGAAAGTAGCAAGAACCTCATTTTGATTTCGGTTCCTTGTGCTAACAAAAAATCTTCATCATCACACTTTATTTCTTTACTGGATTTCAAGCTCCTGTGGGAAGGGATGTGGGTCTTGTATCATTGTGAGGAGAACAGTACTCATACAAATATCAAATGAATTCCAAATCCCAACCTGATGAGAGCTAAGTGCAGTTGTTACTACTTAAAGAAGCAAAGACTCTCATAGTGTATTTTCCCCTGAAATTTCTTTTTATTGATTCAGGGCTTAAAGAGAGCTAGTTTTTAGACGTCCTGGGGAGAGAAGCTTCCTGAAGTTAATGATACTCTGGCATACTCATCACGTCAGTGTGACCTATGGAATGGCCACAGTAGACATTAGAGGTCAAGCCAAGTTTTGCTAACACTGTATCTCTAGTGAGGTTAAAATTAACCAAGGACACTGACTTCACCCAGAAACAGGTTTTTAAATAAATTATGGCTCCTAAAAGAATGTTTTGATGTGGGTCATGGACTTCTTTTATATATATATATGTATATACACATTTTTTTAAATTATTATTATGTCATGGACTTCTAAAAAGGAACAGAACTTTAAGATGTCCGGGGGACACATGGGCCATGTTCCATGCCGGTGGACAAGGCCTGACCTCAGTCTGGACTCTGCCGAGTCTCTGGGGCAGGTCCCAGTTTGGGGACCACAATGTAGGGCCAGGCTGGTGTGGCTGAAGGGAAGCAAGAACATGGGCAGGCTGAACTTGCCAACCCATGGCGGGAACACTTGAGCACATCTCAGATATTTACCAAAGTCAGAAGCAGAAGGACACACCCAAGGTGCACAACTGAAGTCAGGAAAAATGAGGTCCTAGAAGCTTACTACCAATACAGAGGACAATACCTTTCGGTGGCAAGGGAGACAGGAGGGCGCAGTTCAGTAACAGGGATTTCCACCAGACTGTGTTAACCAGATACACCCATTATACCTTGGTTCCTGATGGTCTTCCCATCTGCTCTCCTTGGCCTTTGTAGGACTCATATACAGGGGATCGAAGAGGGGCACGACCTAAATTTCTGCAGTAAGGACGAACTTTGGACAAATCTATGAATTCCAGTCCTGTGTTGGCTTTATTGTGAGTGAGAAATGGTTAGGAGCTTGAGTTGCTGTTGTATGATCAGTGGGAAATATTGCCTGAGTCTGTCTTGTTAGGAATGCAAGATATAGGTGTTCCTGACATAGTCTGGGTTCTGTTCCTGCAGTGTGGGTTGTGACGACAGAAGCCCATGTAAGTGAGTTTGGTAGGGAGAATCCCACAGAGCAACCGGGCAGGAAGGACAGCCAGTTCCAGGAAGCTGCCTGGGCCTTGGACAGCCAAGAATTAAGGTTTGCAGCTGTGTCTCTCACGGTTCATAGGAGAGAGGGTCTCATCGCTCACGATTTCACTGCCTCACCGCACACGTTTTCTTTCTCCCTGCCCCGCTCAGCTTCTCTCCACCTCTGTCTCCCAGTCTTCTTCCTCCTGGCACACAAGGCTGCTCCCACCCCCGAAGGAAACTGCATCGGAGCTCATCAGTTCAAATTCCCGACAAGTAGAATCTGATTGGCTCAGCCCATGCATGTCCCTTGAACCACACGCCCCACTCCATCCAATCATCTGTGGCCAGCGCGAGAGGCCAGAGTGTCTGCCGCACCGATTCAAAATTTCTGGGAAGCAGGCGTGAGCACGGTGTGCCTTGAACCGTATCTATCGTATGTGGAGATTTTCACAGCGCAGGTGCACACCTGAGTGACCTTCCGCGATGGAAGAAGACTCTAGTTCAGAGCACCATATAATTAAGGTTAGTAATCTTATCAGTGAGCATCCTCACTGATAAAAATGTTAATGAGGTCACTGGAGATGAGCAAAGACAAATGCCGGGTGGCACCCGTGTCGCAGGGTAACCATCACACAAAGTTGCCCTCCTGAAATAGTTTTCTCAGTGGTTAGGGTGGAAGATAAAAAGAAAAAAAAAAGTTGCAGGTGCCCAGAGTAATTACCTTCGTGGGCAGGTTTGTTGCAGTTGATCTTTAGCTGATGAGATACACATGTGATATTTTAAAAATGCAGATCGGGGGCGCCTGGGTGGCTCAGTCGGTTAGGCCTCTGACCCTTGATTTTGGCTCAGGTCTTGAGCTCTCGGATCCTCAGAACAAGTCCTGGGTGGGGCTCTGCTCAGCCGGAAGTAGGCTTGAGATTCTCTCCCTCTTCTTCTGCCCCTCCCCCACGCCCACCACTCTCTCTCTCTCTCTCTCTCTCTCTCTCTCTCTCAAATAAATAAATAACTCTTTTAAAAAATGCAGACCGGAAGTCTGATTCCAAACCTCTTCCTTACTGTACTCCTCAACCACCTCCAGATAATGAGACTTTCAATGTCAGCTTTTATATTGAATGAGAGGCAGTGATAAAATGTTGTAACCAAAGGCATTTTCAAATGGATGAAACAAAATAGACTTTTTCAAATAGTAACTGGAAAAGAATCTCTGCATAAAACCATTTAAAGAGGTTTATAAAGTTTCGGAATGTAAGCAAAGACGCATGATGAGGGACAACCTCTTCAAAATTGTAATACCGCCTCCAAGTTCCTATTTGTAGATTGATGGTCCTAAGGAGATGCACAGTTAGATTAACAGAATCTTCAGTACCATTGTATACCAACAGAGAGCAGGAAGTTCAGCATCATCTATGTGACAGGCCAGAAAGCTATTAAATCCTTGTATACAGAGAGAATCAATTGTCACACTGAATTACTAACCTTGTGATTAATGATTGACTATCTGACAGCCACTTTTCTTTACAAGAGCGTTCTGTTTCACAGCATCCAGTCATATGTTTGGTCCCTCAGTGCACCTGCAGCCAATCTCACATTCTGTGTTCCCGCCCCAAAACTCTTTGTTCTCAAACTTTAGGCATAGTGGAAACAGAATTTTTTGAATCTCTTCCCAAGGATAAGCCAGGGATCTTCTAACATTATGCTTTCAAGAGAATCACCTTCCAAATTGACTATTTAAGAAACCCAGAGGGTCACATCTTAGTAGTAGGGCTAAACTAACTCAGAATAGAGGCTACTGCAGACCTACTCTTAAACAGTTTTTCTAAAAGCCATGAAAAGATCAAACCCATCTCATCTTCCAGTAGCTTCACTGCTTCCAGAACAAAGCTAACGCTCTTTAAAGAAAGATAGCAAAGTTCAGATACTCAATAACCTAACATCCAATATTCAGCATCCAATAAAAAATTCCTAGACATGCCAGGAATCAAGAAAACGTGACCCATAACCAGGAGAAAAAAAAGAGTCAATAGTCAATAAAAAAAGATCCATCGATGACAGAGATGGTGGAATTAGATCACAAAACTGAATTATCTATTATAAATAGACTCAGCATTTTTTTTTTTTTAAAGATTTTATTTATTTGACAGAGAGAGACACAGCAAGAGAGGGAACACAAGCAGGGGGAGTGGGAGAGGGAGAAGCAGGCTCCCCACTGAGCATGGAGTCCAATGTGGGGCTTGATCCCAGGACCCTGAGATCATGACCTGAGCCGAAGGCAGACACTTAACGACTGAGCCACCCAGGCGCCCCCTAGACTCAGCATATTTTTAAAAAATATTTTATTTGACAGAGAGAGAGAGAGCACAAGAAGAGGGAGTGGCAGGCAGAGGGGAGAGGGAGAAGCAGGCTCCCCACTGAGCAGAGAGCCTGATGTGGGGCTCGATTCCAGGACCCTGAGCCGAAGACAGATGCTTAACTGACTGTAGACTCAATATATTTAAGAATCTTTAATATGAATAGAATGGAAAGAGAATGAAGATACAAAAAGAACCAAATGAAATTTCTAAAGATAAAAATTAAATTGGTGAAATGAAAAAAAAAAAAAAACCACTGGATGGGATTAACTGCAGCTGAGACATAGGGAAAGAAAAGACCAGCAAACTCATAGATGTAGCAATACAAACAGTTCAATCTGAAACATAGAAAAAAAAGATGGAAAAAAATAAACAAGGCTTCAGTGACCTGGGGATAATATCAAGTGTTTTATTGTATGTGTAATTGGAATCCCAGAAAACTGTGATTTAGTGGGAGGGGAGGCAAGGGAGACAGAAAAATATCTGAAGAAACAATGACTGAAAAATTCCAAATTTAATAAAAACTATGAACCCATAGATCTACAAACCTTAATTAATCCCAAGGAGCATAAACATACACAGGAAATCACATCAAAGCACATTGCAATTAAATTGCTGAAAAATAGTGATAAAGAGAAAATCTTAAAATCAGTCAGAGAAACAAGGCACATGATGTACAGAGGACCAAAGATAAAAATGAAAGCAGATTTCTTTTCAGAAAGGATGCAAGTCAGAAGACAATGGTATGGCATCTTTAAATTGCAGAATGAAAAAATAAAATCTGGGGGCGCCTGAGTGGCTTAGTCGTTAAGTGTCTGCCTTCAGCTCAGGGCATGAGCCCTGGGTCCTGGGATTGAGCCCTGCATCGGGCTCCCTGCTCAGCGGGGAGCCTGCTTCTCCCTCTTCCACTTCCCCTGCTTGTGTTCCCTCTCTCACTGTGTCTCTCTCTGTCAAATAAATAAAATCTTTAAAAAAAAAAAAAAGAAAAAATAAAATCTGTCAACATAGGGTTCTATATCCAGCAAAAATTTCCTTTAAGATGTTTAACTTAAGGGGTACCTAGCTGGCTCAGTCAGAAGAGCATGCAACTCTTGATCTTGGGGTTGTGAGTTCAAGCCCCACATGGGGTGTAGAGATTATTTAAATGAATAAAACTTTAAAATAAAATGAAATAAAATAAAATGTTCAACTTAAGGTGGAATAAAGACTTTTTAAGGTAAACAAAAGCTGAGAGACTTTGTAATTGAATATCACTGAAATAATGTTAAAGGAAATTCTTTAGGTGGAAGAAAAATAAAACCAGATGAAAACTTGGATCTACACAAGGGAATGAAGAACACAACAAGTGGTAAATATGTGGGTAAATATGAAAGTATTTTATTTTCGTTAAAAAAATTCAACTATGTAAAGCAAAAATAAGCAAAATGTATGACAACAATAGCATAAAGGATGGAAGGGGAAAATGGAAGTATACTGTTATAAAGTTATTACATAGCATTCAAATTTTATTTAAAGTAGGCTTGGTAAGCTAAGGAGATATGTTATAAACATTAGCACAACCACTAAAAACTAAAATGTAGAAGTATAGCTAATAAATCAATAGCAGGAAGTCGGTGGGGGGAGAATGAACAGAGAACAGATGGGAAGAATAGAGAACAAACAGCAAAGGACAGACAGGCAAGTTGGGGAATTGTTAAGGAAAACAGCAGACTGTTGAGATGCTGTGCACCACAAGAGAAGAACAGCTATCTTTCAGATGGGCTTATAGTTGAAGAAAGCAATAATCAACTGAAGGAACAGGTAAGGATTAAAGAATTATCATGGAACAGAAATGGGAAGCTTTTGCTTTTTGAAATATTTGGACTCAAGATCCATCTCCCAAGTTCTCAGAGTATTAGGGGCTCCTGTTTGTGCCTACTCAGATTGATGCCCTTTCTTTCCTCAGGAAGAGAAGTGTTATTTACAACTGTTGTGTTGTGGGCTCCTATGGAAATGTACTCTGACCTCTTACACAACATTTTTACTTAAGCCAGAGCAAAGGAAAGAGTGGACATTGAGAGATCAAATGGCTGCCTTCCACTCTGTTCCCTTTAAAAATCAATAATTATTTTTTTCTTCTTAAGGAAGCTGCATCTGACTTTATAGAATTTGGCAGAGTTAAGCATCCTGTGCTAGTTATTTTGATATTTAAATATGAGTAAGATTGGTAAATGGCAACTAAAATGGAACCATTTGAGTAAGAATGGAAAACAGTGAAATGGAACCATACACATTTTGTCAGATTTTTTGTAGAGCATTTTATCCACCCTCCAATGTAGTAATGCAGATGAAAACATGAAATTATGTGATCAGACACAATTTTGCTGTTCAAACATTCGTGGAGCTTTTCTATATAATTTCTTATTTTGAAGTGTTAAATCTGATAGAATTCCTTTGTAATAGTGTTATATGGGGTCCAAATTAACACTCACCCTACAGATAAATTCTGTTATGACAGGATTGATCATATAGAAATATGTGTAGTGGACATGCATCTGCAGTTATGTGCTGAAATTAATCTTTGGATTAGATTTAGAAAGGTGGAAGATTAGATGCATACTTTTTCATTTATACCTCATCCTTAGAAATGCACCCATTTCCACAAACAATGAATCATGGAATACTACATCTAAAACTAATGATGTAATGTATGGGGATTAACATAAGAATAAAAAAAAATCTATCTAAAAAAAAAAAAAAGAAAGAAATGCACCCATTTCCAGGCCAAATCCAAGATTATGTCTCAGAAATTTGTGCCCATATGAAGCATGCTTAAGAAGACAGTCCTTGCCGTGAAGGCTGTTGACAGAATAACCTGAGTATATCCAGGGCAGGTGTCTGGGCTTCTAATGTCATGGGAGACTGTGTGCTCCCCGAATAAAATAAATTGTTTGATAATGCAATGGAATGACTTGTTAAAGAATTCAGTAATAAAAGTACCTTTCATGAATACATGAAATACATATACATGTATTGAAATACTCAATACATATATTGAGTTATTTCACAAATATTGGCTTAGTTTATCACATGTGTAATTGTTGACAAGTTTTGGATAAGGAAATGAAGTTAATAGAGGCAAGTGACTTTTCTAAGAGCTCATGCTGACTACCAGCATGTAACAATCAATCAATATATTTTGCTGACTGGACTAATAAAGTAGTGTAGCAGATCTTTCATTTCCTGCTTGAATTCTCACGAAATGTATACATAAAGGCAATCATGTCTGCCATAATATATGACAGTGTTAAAAAGAAGAAAAGCACAACAGAGATGTCACTTTTAGAAAACTTCTGTAGGACCTGGGTAGCCTTTTGAAGGGTACCTTTGAAAGCATGACCTATGTGGGGGAGCTGTCCCTGGTGCTGAACCTGCCATAAAGCAAGTAGGTCAAAGAACGGCCTTCACCAATTTTTTGTACATATTTTTTTCTGGGCTCCTCTTACCAATGACAATACTATTCTTTTTTAAGATTTTATTTATTTATTTGAGAAAGCGAGAGCAAACAAGAGAGAGAGAGCATGAGCTGGGGGACAGGTAGATGGAGAAGGAGAGGCAGACTCCCTGCTGAGCAGGGAGCCTGATAGAGGGCTCGATCCCAGGACCCTGGGATCATGACCTGAGCCAGAGGCAGACACTTAACTGACTGAGCCACCCAGGTGCCCCACCAATGACAATATTATTAATAAAAATATTTATAAACATTTTAAACATTTAAAGACAATTTTTTAGATTACAACCTTGTTATTTACACATTAAATTTACATTTTAAAGTGTAAATTCAGCATATTCTAGTATATTCACAAAGTTGTAAAATTATCATCACTATCTAATGTCAGAACATTTTATTACCACAAAAGGAAATTCTACTTCCTGTCTCTATAGATTTGCCTATTCTGGACTTTTCATATAAATGGAATCACACAAGTGTGACCTTTTGTGACTGGCTTCTTACTGTAACATCATGTTTTCAAGGATTATCCATGTTTTAATATGTATCAGTACTTTGTTACTTTTTATTGACAGACAATAATCCATTGTATGGATATACTACATTTATTGTTTCTACTTTTTAACTATACTGCTGCGAACATCTGTGTACAAGTTTTTTTGTGTGAATATGGTTTCATTTCTCTTGGATAGGTACCTAGGAGTGGAATTGCTGGGTTATATAATCTTTTCAATATCTTGAGGAACTGCCAAAATGCTTTTCCAAAATAGATGCACTATTTTACATTTCCCGTCAGCCATGCATGGATATTCAAATTTTTCCACATCCTTCCCAACATTTGTTATTGTCTGTCTTCTTGATTTTAGTCATCCTAGTAGGATGTGAAATTTCACAGTTGTGAAATTGTGTCTCACTGTGGGTTTTTACTTGTGCTCACATTTCCCTAATGGCTAATGATGTTAAACATCTCTTTATGTACTTATTGGTCATTTGTTGTCCTCTTTGGAGAAATAACTATTCAAAACTTTTGCCCATTTTAAAAAACTTGGGTGATTTTTTACTGTGGAAGTGAAAGAGTTCTTTACATATTCTGGATATGAGTCCCTTATCAAATATGCCATTTGCAAATATTTTCTCTCACTCTATGGGTTGTCTTGTCACTTTCTTGATGTTGTAAAGGACTATTTTCTTTTTTCTTTTTTCTTTTTTTTTTAAGATTTTATTTATTTATTTGACAGAGTGAGACACAGCGAGAGAGGGAACACAAGCAGGGGGAGTGGGAGAGGGAGAAGCAGACTCCCTGCCGAGCAGGGAGCCCGATGCGGGGCTCAATCCCAGGACCCTGGGACCATGACCTGAGCTGAAGGCAGACGCTTAACGACTGAGCCACCCAGGCGCCCCTGTAAAGGACTATTTTCAACACAGTGATCCTTCTCTGGTTCTTCCAAGCCTTCCCTCAGCAACGCTACAAGGGTTTGTTAATAGAATGTAGTAAGAATTCCAATATCTGTGCTCTTAGTAGCACATTATGAAGCAGGGAACTCATTTACAGTACACTTGTTGGGAAATATCATATGAAAGAATATTTTTAGTGGCTCTCTGGTAAAAGACTTGTTTGTCAAAGTGGATGATGCAGAATATATGACATCTGTTCCCTGCAGAAGAGGCATGCCTCAAATGCTGTACTTTTCTCATTATGCTGAGCCTACTCTCTTTTTTTTTAAGATTTTTTATTTATTTATTTGAGAGAGAGAGAATGAGAGACAGAGAGCATGAGAGGGAGGAGGGTCAGAGGGAGAAGCAGACTCCCTGCCGAGCAGGGAGCCTGATGCGGGACTCGATCCCGGGACTCCAAGGATCATGACCTGAGCCGAAGGCAGTCGCTTAACCAACTGAGCCACCCAGGCACCCGAGCCTACTCTCCTCTTAATAATACAAACTCTGCTTGAGAATCTTGCCAAGAAAAAAAAAAAGTAAATGGAAACATAGAACTGTTTTCTATCCTAACAAATATTAAGCTCTTATTTTCAAATTCTGTTCTTTGGCAAGAAAATACATTTCTTTTACACAATTAGAGAGAGATTAAACTATTTTTTAATTGGAAAATATTACCTTCTGCAAGAATTTTTGCCCCCTTAGTGGAAAGCAGAATAAGAAAAATAATCTAGTAAGTTAACTGAGGTCAGTTTTATGCCCTTGAAAGGTTCTAAATGCCACATTTATCCAACACTTACATTGAGTTGAAAAAATATCTTCTAACCCTCATAGCCCCGAGCCAAAAATATATCTCCCCTCTATTGGCAGTTCTCCACTATGTGCTTAAGTTAAGAGAATCTTCTTCCTCCTGCTAAAATCAATAATTGCTATCAACATAATTGAAAAATCATTCAAACATTGAAAGCTTAATTTGTTCATAGGGTAAATTATATTTATTAATACTTATTTTAAAATGCTTATTTTGTTGGACAGAAATGAAACTGATATAGTAGTTTCGTGTACAAATATCTGAAATTCCCACTTAATTTATATAGTTTTCACTCTAGTATCCCGAAGTCATAACAGTTAGGGTCATTTATATTTTGCCCAAATAAATCTTGTGTAGATTTGCTTTTTAAAATAAATACATAGTGGAAGTCAGAAAACCTGAATTCTGTTCTTGTTTTAAGAATTTTTTTTTTAAGTAATCTCTACACCCAATGTGGGGCTTGAACTTACAACCCCCAGATCAAGAGTTGTAGCTTCACCTTCCGAGCGAGCCAGGTGCCCCTGGAGTTCTATTTTTGATGTCACCATGATCTCTAGAAGACAGTGAACTGCTGCTTTAATTTTACATCTTTTGAGGCTGCTGCATGAATGATTAACTAAAATTGGCTTTGAACTTTTCTCTAGTGCTATTACCAGAATTACAGTAAAGCAAGAGTTTTTCTTTTGTTTTGCATTGGGTTTTTTTTTTTTTTTTTTTGGTTGGTTGGTTTTTTAACCACTGTTCCCTACAGGGTTATGGGGAATTCACAGTCAACAACAAAAGCCCTGACTTAAGAGTTGCCTCAGCCAAGTCACCACTTGGGTCTACATAGCATCAGAGAGATGAGAGCATTCTAGAGGCCTGGGCTCTGTCAACCTCCACCCTCTCATTTGTCAAAAATTTCAGAGCAGGCACAGAGCTGATGAAGTTCGCAAAACCAAATTTTGGGAAGGATTCACTGGAAATTATTATGAGACCTGGAGAACAAATTTCCTATCACCTGGTAGTCTAGAGAATGTCACTCTGCTGGGATGTCTCCAAGAGCAACAGAGAGCATTGGCTAACTGAATAACAATCAGACACCCCGAAATGCTGCCAGAGCTAACTTCCATTAAAGGAACAAGGAGGAAATTAAATTTCAAGAAAAATATTTTTTTAATTTCAAATGAACCAAGCAAATATTTACTTCTTACTTACTGTGTGCCGGGAACCAGGCCAGTCTTTATCCAAGGAGATCACATTATAATGGAGAGACTAATGGAAAACAAATACTGATAAAGCTGTTTTATACCTATCTACATTTGGAACCAATGGAAATGGAGAAATTAATTCTCACAGGCAATAGGAGAGTGGTAGTAGTTATAGTTTAAAAAGTAGGGTGAAACAAGTTGTGAAGAACCTAGAACATCACATCAATAATAAACAATGGGGAACAGTCATTTGAATTTTAAAAGGATGATTTTGGGGGTACCTGGCTGGCTCAGTCTTTAGAGCATGTGACTCTTGATCTTGGGGTTGTGGGTTCAAGCCCCACACTGGGTGTAGAGATTACTGAAATATAAAATCTTAAAAAAAAGAAAAAAAGGAATGACTCTGATGGAAGCATGGAAAATGGAATGAGATGGAGGAGAGACGCAGAGACGGGGAGACCGGTGAGAGGATTAATTGGAGATAGGAGGGAAAGAAGGGAGGGATTTAATATAATGAGGCCTTTTTTGATAACCTATGTAAAATGGCATATCCTATAACTCACGACCCTTTACTCTGCTTTCCCCCCCCATAGAACTTGCCACTAACACACACACACACGCGTGCGCGCACATGCATGTTAAGTATTAGCTATTGTTCATTTCACTACTGGAATATAAAATTCATGGGGAAAGGGATATCACTGTATTAACTGTTGTATCCCCATGTGCCTATCATGAAAGATGTGATATGGGATGAATGAAATGGCTAACTTACTATGTGGATTTCAATATCAACTAAGATAGGAAATGTAGAAGGAAAGGAAGGTTTGCAATGGATTCAGTGGGAAGCATGAGGATTTCAAGGTGTCACAGGGAATACATGGTCTGGAACTTGGTAGAGAAGATGGGACTGGAGATTGACATTTGGAAGTCATGGGTGCTTAGGTATCAGTAAAATAATGAATTTCTAATTAAGGAGACATGATATACTTCGTGTGGGTCTCAGAGTTCTGTGTGACTTCTGGCCACCAGAACTGTTGTCTTCATCATCTGCCTCACTACACAGCATTTGAAGATAATGCTTTACAGCTGCTAAGACCATTGGGAATGCGGTTCTGTGGCCGTGCCAAACACACAGCTGCCTGGCTATCCCTGTCTACTCTGGGATTAGCTCTAGTTTATTTCAGAGGTCACATGTATATATGTTTTCAGTCCTTTGGAGAGTTTTAATATTGTCCGCTGACCATGTCTGCTTTTCCATTAGCCACTTGAAATAACTACTCCCTAAATATAAAACACACACACACATGCACACACACACGTCCCTGACGAATCATGTGATAAACCTTGAAATGAACAATGAATACCACAGGAATAAGTAATTTGAAAACTCAAAAAAGATTCAGTGGAAATAAAGATGTTCCACAGTTCAATAGTCAAGACTCTTCGGCTGGCCGCCATGACATTCCTTGTTATCCAGGGTCAGCCAGAGCTCACATATTTTTATTCTTTAGAATAACAAGGGCATGATGATTTTGTAGTAAGCGTAACCCATGCCTGTTCCCTTCTCAAGGTATTTCCCAATGTGACTTTCAGTTAACAATTACCTGGATGTGATAAGATAACTCAATTAGACTGCCGTTATGAATGTATCTTGAGCTCTCAGACTTCTCACAGTGATTTGATTTGAAATCACAACTCACAGTGATTTGATAGCTCATTTCATTAGAAGAATAAACTACAGTATAGTTCACTCCACTGGCTTTTAAGCAAATCTGAATCATACAGTGTATTAAATCTCATTAGGATTTGGATATAACATTTGTTATAGGCTAAGACTATTTGTTATAAGTTAAGACTCATCTGTCAATATACAAATTAGATGGATTATAGTGTTCATTTATTAGATGTTGTCATTACATTTCATTTACGATGGGATCATTGTTTATAAGACCATCAAAATATACTTTCCCAATGACCTCTATGGGTTATGCTCCTTTCAGGAAATGTTGCCACTTTAGAATGGCCATGTCTGTGCTTCGAGCAGAGTAGTTCTGAACCTTCCCCAATGTCAAATGATTACTCTGTCAGATACCCTCTGACTTCCTCAGCTGCCTTCTTCCCTCTAAAGGCACCACTCACCTCCTAGACTGTGCCCTTCCAGCATTTTTGCTGCATGTGTCAAGGTGGCTGAAATCTGAGTTGAAGGCCAAGGCTTGATGTCTAACATGCTTTATTGCTTCCCCCCACCCCCCCGCCCCACCACTTCTGGGCTTGGATGAAATGCTACGCTGTGCAGAATGGACTCTAGCCTCCCGAGTGGCCCACTGAGGGGCTGGATGATGTGACCCAGCGCAGTGGGTTAATCAGCTTTCTGTGGGGTGAATCTTGATGAAGAGGAAATAAGAGGTGGGGCTGGGGGTAGTCAGGTGGGCAGTGTCTTCCTCCCATGGAATCCTCTGAGATGGAGTTCTTTCTTGCAGCCCTTCTGGAGGCCTCCAATGTGCCAAGCAAGCATTGACTGGCCTTTTTTAAAAAAGGGATTTATAGAGGGGAAGCCAGCATGGTAACACATTATATCACTTCGCATCACCTCCTTCCTTGGCTCATTTTTTTCCTCTCTCACATTCATTCTTTTGGGTCTTCATCTTCTGTTATGGACTGAATTGTGTTCTCCCCAAAATTCATAGGTTGAAGCCTTACCCCCAATGTGACTAAATTTAGAGATGGGGCCATTATGGAGGTAATTAAGGTTAAATGAAGTTATAAGGGTGGGGCCCTAATTAATAGGACAGGTGGCCTCTTATAAGGAAGAGACACCAGAGAGCTCTCTCTCTCCATGTGTGCAGATGAAAGGCCATGTGAGGGCATAGTGAGGAGACAGCATCTGCCAGCTAGGAAGAGAGCTCTCACCAGAAACCAACCCTGACAGCACCTTGATATTGGACTTCCAGGCTCACTGTGAGAAAACAAATTTCTACCTTTTGAGCTACCTAGTCTGTGGTATATTGCTATGGCAGCCCAGCAGACTAATACAACTCCTAAATCAAGTATAATGTTCTGCTTTCTTGAAGACCTGCATTAAGACAATGACCATAGGGATGCCTGGGTGGCTCAGTTGGTTAAGCACCTGACTCTTGGTTTTGGCTCAGGTTGGGATCTCAGGGTCATGAGATGGAGCTTCTTGACAGGCTCCACATTCAGCATGGAGTCTGCTTAAGACTCTCCCTCTCCGTCTGCCCCTCCCCCCTGCACTCTCTCTTTCTAAATAAATAAATAAATCTTTAAAAGAAAAAAAGACTATGATCATAAAAGGGGTGCCTGGGTGGCTCAGTGGGTTAAGTGCCCAGTTCTTGGTTTTTGGCTCAGGTCGTGATCTCAGGGTTGTGAGATCGAACCTCTATGTCAGGCTCCATGCTCAGCAGGGAGTCTGCTTGAAGATTCTCTCCGTCTACCCCTCCCCTGACATGCCCTTGCATGAGCTCTCTCTCTCTCTCTCTCTAAAATATATAAATAAATCTTTTAAAAAACTGTATAAAAAATTGGGCGCCTGGGTGGCTCAGTTGGTTAAGCAACTGCCTTCGGCTCAGGTCATGATCCTGGAGTCCTGGGATCGAGTCCTACATCGGACTCCCCGCTCAGTGGGGAGTCTGCTTCTCCCTCTGATCCTCCCCTTCTCATGCTCTCTGTCTCCCATTCTCTCTCTCAGATAAATAAATAAAAAAATCTTAAAAAAAATAAATAAATAAAAAACTGTATAAAAAATAAAAAAGACTATGACCATAAAAAAATGTAGAGGACAATTTTAAACTTTTAATCAATAAATTCCCTTTTAGTGTGCAAATTTCAGGAGCTCAAACACTTTTCCGTATTAATGAAGATTATTTAGATCAGCATTTCCAAAATGTGGCCTGGGACCCTTTCAGTGGGTCTATGGAGTCAATATCAATTTCGATATCAGTTTTTAAATCCCAAAATGTCATTTGTCTCTTTTGTTCTCAATCTCTCATTAGTGTATTGTGGAGTTTTCCAGAGTATGGTATTGCAGCTGTTTGAACGCAGAAGCAGACCTGAAAATCCAGTTCCATTCTATTAAGCCAGACATTATTAACAAGATTTACAAACATTGAAACAATGCTACTCTTCTCACCACTTTTTTTTGGAAAATATATTCTTTTTTTTTTTAAAGATTTTATTTATTTGTCAGAGAGAGAGAGAGAGCACAAGCAAGGGGAGCAGCAGAGGGAGAGGGAGAAGCAGGCTCCCTACCTAGCAAGGAGCCCAATGTGGGACTCTATCCCAGGACTCTGGGATCATGACCTGAGCCAAAGGCAGATGCTTAACTGACTGAGCCACCCAGGCATCCCCAAAATATAGTTACTCTTCATTAAGATGTTATGCCAATGTATAGTGGGTTTATTTTTCAAAAGAATTAGTACATATTTTAAAAATCTATCCATTTGGGGGTGGCTGGGTCATTAGGTGTCTGCTTTTGGCTCAGGTCATGAGCCTGGGGTCCTGGGATCGAGCTCCGTGTTGGGCTCCCTGCTCAGTGGGAAGCCTGCTTCTCACACTCCCCCTGCTTGTGTTCCCTCTCTCGCTGTCTCTCTCTTTCAAATAAATAAATCAAAAATCCTTAAAAAGAATCTATTTTAATATCTAAAACAGTAAATATCAGTATATAGAACCTACATAAACAAAAGCTCATTGAGGTCCTATTTTAAAATGTGGGTTTTATTATCATTCGGGTAGGGTGAGGCCAACAGATCAGGAGATGACTGTTATTGAAGGAATAGTTCGTTCTCAAGAGTTGGAGGCATACCTTGCCAGACAAGGCCACAGGGGAAACACCAGAGTCAGTCAGGAGGCAGGAGGGAGGGGAGAGCCGAGGTGGGAGCCTTTACTGTGTTCCTTTATCACATAAAGGAACAGGTGAGTCAAGGTAAGCAGGTTTAGGTTTGTTAGTTTAATTCAGTAGGCTCTAGGGTGTAGGGGCTGTCCTGTGTTGTCCAGTGTCTGGCCCTGGGGTGATTAGGACAGGGGAATATTGGTCCAAATGTAAGAACCCTATGAAAGCCTAATAAAGGTGGGTGGCAAGGTATGGACTTTGGATTGGCTAGTTTGCATGTGAAAGGTGAGCTCACGGGTGAGTAGCTTGTTATCTCTAGAGCTAAACTAGCCTGGGCCTGCAAGGTCTCAGATGCCACAGCTTCAAGAACACAGAGAACAAATTGGTGGTTGCCAGAGGGGAGGTGGGTGGGGGATGGATGAAACAGATAAAGGAGATTAAGAGAACGCTCATCTTGATGAGCACTGAGTAATGTATACAACTGTTGAATCATATTGTACACCTCAAACACTGTTCTTAATAGTTTTAAAGAGTGTAAAGAATGTAGAGATGTTCAAAGACAAACCGTTTGAGAACAACTGGGCTAGGTAATGTACAAGAACAAAGAACCCCCTAAAGCTCAATGTCTTAACACAGTGAAGGGGATTTTTCTTTTTCTTGTGCATGCAGTCTTTACACTTTTGAAAGGCAGCATACAAAGGATAACTAAACACTAAAAAAAAAAAAAAAAAAAAAAAAAGCCAAAAATGTCAGAACAAAAGAAAATTGCTTAAATTAATTACCTTAGCTTACTGAGAAACTCCTTTTTATCCTTATTTTTCTCATTTTTTTTCACGAATTAGTGAAATTTCATCACTACTTAGAAGGAGTTCCAGGACTAGATTTGGAAGTTCCTGATGCCTAGGTTAATTATGGATGGGCAGACATGAAGGGAAGACCCTACTTTGTTCACAGGCTGAGAGAAAGAACCTGGCAGAGCAGGGAAGTTGGAGACGTTGGAAAGAGACCCTCGGTGGGAATCCTGGAGGAGGTGAAAGGACAAGGGAGGGAATGGTGTGTGACAGGAGGACAGACAGACACATATTCCTTGGAACCTGGCTGCAGAGGAGGGTGAGAAGGTGCTCTTGATGATAAGTTAGTGAAGGAGAGAACCTTAGAGAGCTGCTTCTTTTTTTTAAAGATTTATTTTATTAATTTTAGAGAGGAGGGGGCAGAGCGAGAGAGAATCCAAGTCGATTCCCCACTGAATATGGAGCCCAACCCTGGTCTCAATCTCAAAACCCTGAGATCAGACCTGAGCTGAAATCAAGAGTGGGATGCCTAACAGACTGTGCCACCCAGGTGCCCTGAGAGTCTGCTTTTAATGGCACTGGTTTTCTCTGAGTCACAGGCAAGTTCATTGCTAAACATGGTGAGAGCAGGGAATGGGGAGGGCTTAAGGGCCACTGCAGGACATGGGGAAGGACGTGGACCAAGAACAGGCAACAGGTGATGGAGCAGAACTGAGGCCCAGTTGAGTTTAGACCTTAAACAGTAATAGCATGAAACCCATGGTAATTTTCTCCCACAGCTTCTTAGCTCTGACATTTAACAGACTAGGGGTTGGGGGAGTGTAGGGAACTGATGTTTATTGAAAGGCTGTGTAGTAGGATGGTTGAGGGTATGGCCTTTGAGGTTAGCTGACCTGGGTTAGAATCCTGACTCTGTCACTTACTTTCCTGTTCTGTGAAATGGGGCCAATAATAGTCTCGTGGTGGTGTTTTCATGTGGGTAATAATGGTTTTGTGGAGCTGAGTTGAGGACTAAAGGGCTTAATATACGCTATGGATTTCCCTTCCAGGTCCCCAGCTCCACCTAGCTTTTGTGGTTTTCTGCTTGGGTGAGTGTTGGGCTCTTGAAAAGCAACAAACCCAGCTTCTCTCCTGTCCTCACCCATTTCCTCTGAGGGCTTGCCCTGCTCAGGCTCTCCCTCATGGATAGTGGGTGAATAAGGGGCAGGTACACCCGGCTCTTTCCTATTGTCTTCTCAAGCTATATTTTGGCATAATCTCCAAGTCCTACTTTCCTTGGTCCTTCAGGTTTGCATCTCAATTGTCTATTTTATTTTTTAACTTTCAAAAAGATTTTATTTATTTATTTGAGAGAGAGATAGAGAGCACAAGTGGGGGCACGGGGAGGGGCAGAGGGAGAGGGAGAAGCAGACTCCCCGCTGAGCAGGGAGCCTGACACGGGGCTCAATCCCAGGACCCTGTGACCCGAGCTGAAGGCAGATGCTTCACTGACTGAGCCACCGAAGTGCCCCTCAATTACCTATTTTAGAAGTAAACACACCCTGCCACCAGGCCCACCCGTTCATCCATGTGCCCTCTGGGTAAGTACCTCTGGATACAGGGAAAGATCACAGATGTAAAAGATGCTAAAGATAAAAGCATGAAAATATATTAAAAAAAAAAAATCTTGTTTCACCTGTTACCTCTCTTAAATCTATGAATAAATGTTCTCATCCCTTTAATATACCCAAGTCTGGTGCTCAGAGGGATTAATAATGTGCTCAGGATTACACAGCTCTTCATCAGTAGTAATTCAGTTCTTCATGCTCTCCCCCCTAGGTGCTCTGCATTGCCTGAAAGGGCCACGCTGGTCCAGGTGGGGGGCCTCAGGGATGGTGGCACTGGAGGGGTGGGGAGTGGGGGGGGCTGGTTGTAGGAGTTGATGAGTGAGTAGCTGCTCACTGTAACACAGAGGCAAGAAAAGAAAGGGGCTCTGTGGGTAGAGAAGGGGGAACTGATAAACAGGGAGAGAAGGAGGAATGAAGGAGCTGGAGGTCCCACTGAGATTGATGAGTGAGGGGGCGGGGGTAAGGAGAGGTGACTTCTGAGAGGGGAGTGTGAGGTCGACAAGTTTAAGGGGGTTTACTTCCAGATGATGACAAGGTCTAGGGTGTAGCCATTGGACAAGCTAGCTAAAGAGAAGTTAAACACCGTTGGTGGGGAGGCCACTCTGAGCTGTGAGTTTCAGTCGTTTGAGGAATGTTGAAATGACGATATCTGGTGTCAAAGTCCTTTATAAATGTTTGAGAGTGATCTTGGAGTTGATAAAGAATCTGCAGGGGAGCAGAGACCCAGAGCAGATGCAAGGCAGGAGCCTCCCCGGAAAGAACCTTGGTTTTTAATTGTAGCACTTGGCAATTCTCATACATGACTTCCTGCAGTCCTCCTAGGAATGCTGTGGGAGGCACACAGGGCAGGAAACAGACCTTCTCCCGGAAAACCAGCCGTTAAGTGTCAGCACTGGGACTCAGATTGTGTCCTGACTTGATCCAAGCTAGGTGTAGTTTTCCGCGAGAACCTGGTTTCTCTACGTACTACTTACAGTAGGAGTTCAACCCCTTAGAAAGAAAACGTATAGACTCTACCTAGAAAAGGAAGAACATCTCTCTATGTTTTCTTCACCCAACTCTTTGCTGCAAGTGTTCAGGCTGTAAATGAATGGTGGTGGCCAGCTATTGGGCGGGCAGGAACTGGTCCAGGAGAGGTTCTTATAGTGCCACCTAGTGTCCATGAATGGACTTACCCACAAAGCTTTGGCTATAAATACATACGTATTTTTAAGTAGTCCTACACCCTATGTGGGGCTTGAATTCACTATCCTGAGATCAGAAGTCACATCATGCTCTACTGACTGAACTAGCCAGATGCCCCGAGGCTACAAATATTCTGAAAAATAATTTATTTAGGAAACTGCAAGTAACGGATTAATTTTGCAAGAAAATAGCTGTTAAAACACCTAATATTTCTTTCTCCCTACCAGATAGATTTCTTAACCTGGATTCTTGATTACCCTGAGGACCTGACCAGTTCAGTGAACTACTTCATTCCACAGAACAGAAATTATGACCTTGTGAGGTCCAAGGTTATTGTAAATTAACACTTTTCACAAGGTCTTGGATCACCTGGTGTAGTGAAAAGATCACTAGGCGTGGTGCCAGAGGTGTCTGAGACAGTCAGGTCTCTTGGGGGAGTGGTGTATGCACAGGTGCTTCACAAACTGTAAAGTGCCGAGCAAAAGTATTAGATAGAGCTGTTATTTCACCAGCACTATTCCAGGCCCTCCACGTGCCTCCCTTCTAATCCTATAAGAGACCTATAAGAATGACTATCCAGATTTTATATCTAACGAAACTGAGGCTCAGTGAGGTAAATGACTTGCTCAAGGTCCTATAGCTAGTTTTCTCTTTGCTATGTACATTGCTACTATGATATTGATATAAGGAATTGATACTAAATTCATTCAACAAAAATTTGTTAGTGATCACTGGTACCATCCACTGGGTTAGGAATAAGGCATGTAAAGATTTATGAGCGTTATGAACTGAATGCTTGTGTCCAACTAAAATTCATATGTTAAAGCCCTAACCCCTATAATGTAACTGTATTTGGAGAGAGGGCTTTTATGAAAGTAATTAAGATTATAAATGAGGTTGTAAGACTAGGGCCCTGATCCAATACACTTAGTGTCCTTGTAAGAAGAGGGAGAGACACCAGAGCAAACCACCTTCCAGCCCCATCACCCAGGCCCCATGAGCACCCCCAAAGAGGAAGCAGTTACCTACAGGCCCAGAAGAGAGCTCTCCCCAGCACTTAACCAGGCTGGTGCTCTGATCTGAGACTTTCAGCTTCTAGACTGAGAGAAAATAAATTTCTGTTGTTTAAGCCTTTTCAGTCTATGGTTGTGTTTTTTGTTTTGTTTTGTTTTGTTTTAGAGAGAAAGAGAGAGCGTGAGTACGTGAGGCAGGCAGAGGGGCCGAGGGTGAGAGAGAATCTTAAGCAGGCTCCACGCCCAGCACAGTTCAACCAACTGCACCCCCCAGGTGTTTTTATGGCCACCCAGCCCAAGCTAACTAAGACAATTGAATCTACTTCCCTCGAGGTGCTTCCAGCTTGGTTAGGGAGATCAGTAGTTACATAAAACATAATCCAAGTTCTGGTGATAAATGTAGGACTACCTCATCCTCCTAAACGATTGCTTTAGAGCAAATCCTGACAACGGGTGGGAGTCTCATTGACAGGCGACCACAGATACGTTTCTGAGACAAATACGTTTCAGAGAGAGGATCTCTTGCTTAGAGTCCCCTCATCACCAAGAAACGTGACTTTCTCACAGAACCCTGTGGGCTTTCTCTGAGTGGGAGACGGAGCCAGTGACTGAAGGTGGTCTTGGGGGGCGCCTGAGTGGCTCAGTTGGTTAAGCGACTGCCTTTGGCTCATGTCATGATCCTGGACTCCCTGGATTGAGTCCTGTATCGGGCTCCCCGCTTAGCGGGGAGTCTGCTTCTCCCTCTGACCCTTCCCCATCTTGTGTTCTCTCTCTCTCTCACTCCCTCTCTCTCCCAAATAAATAAAATCCTTTTTTTTTTTTTTAAGATTTTTTTATTTATTTGACAGAGAGACAGTGAGAGAGGGAACACAGGGGGGAGTGGGAGAGGGAGAAGCAGGCTTCCAGCTGAGCAGGGAGCCCGATGTGGGACTCGATCCCAGGACCCTGAGTCCATAAATAAATAAAATCTGAAAACAAACAAACAAACAACAACAACAACAACAACAAAACTATGAAGGTGGCCTTGGATTCTGGTTCAAGAGCAGAACTTCTGGTGCTCAGCTGCTGCATTCATTAAATGAAGGAGTTTTGACTAGCTGCCATCTAAGGCAGTCATATGAATATTTTTTGTCCACCTACTCCTGTAAAAGAGTTTTGAGAAACTGAAACCATTTCCACATTTGAAAGTTGACATCTAAAATTTTCCATTAGAAATTTAGTTGTTTTTTTTTTTTAATTTTTATTTTTTAAAGATTTTATTTATTTATTTGAGAGAGAGAGAATGAGAGACAGAGAGCATGAGAGGGAGGAGGGTCAGAGGGAGAAGCAGACTCACCGCTGAGCTGGGAGCCCGATGCGGGACTCGATCCCGGGACTCCAGGATCATGACCTGAGCCGAAGGCAGTTGCTTAACCAACTGAGCCACCCAGGCGTCCCTAGAAATTTAGTTTTAAAGGACATGATTTTCACTGTATTATAAATGATTACTGATGTTTTAAAATAAAATCATCACACGACTTAAGTTTCCAATGGAATCTAAATAATATATTTATTAGAAATTCACTATCATCCATAAAAAAAAAAAGACTGATTTTACATCATTCCTTTTTCCCACTGGAAACTCATTTCCACTCCATTTTCCTTTCCCAGAACTTTATTTAATGCAGCATATTTTTATGTTTGAAAGCCTTTTATTATTTAAAATTATTTGAAAGTTGTATCTATACTTACAATTATTAATAGTAAAAATTTGATTAAAATATGTTCTAAAGTTTGATAATTATTACACATACTTAGTCAAATTTTATTGATCTATCCCTTTCAAAATCTATTGGTGAATGTCATTTATTGTTAGAAAGAGGTAGTTCTTTATAGATGTTGGATGCGAGCCCTTTATCTGATAAGACATTTGCAAATATCTTCTCCCATTTAGTAGGTTGTCTTTTGGTTTTATTGACTGTTTCCTTTGCTGTGCAAAAGCTTTTTATCTTGATGAGGACCCAATAGTTCATTTTTGCTTTTGTTTCCCTTGCCTTTGGAGACGTGTCTAGCAAGAAGTTGCTGTGGCCAAACTTGAAGAGGTTGCTGCCTGTGTTCTCCTCTAGGATTCTGATGGATTCCTTTCTCCCACTTAGGTCTTCCATCCATTTTGAGTTTATTTTCGTGTATGGTGTAAGAAAATGGTCCAGTTTCATTCTTCTGCATATGGCTGTACAATTTTCCCAACACCATTTGTTGAAGAGACTGTCTTTTTTCCATTGGATATTCTTTCCTGCTTTGTTGAAGATTAGTTGACTAGAGAGTTGAGGGTCCATTTCTGGGCTCTCTATTCTGTTCCATTGATCTATGTGTCTGTTTTTGTGCCAGTACCATACTGTCTTGATGATGACAGCTTTGTAATAGAGCTTAAAGTCCAGAATTGTGATGCCACCAGCTTTGGTTTTCTTTTCCAACATTCCTTTGGCCATTCAGGGTCTTTTCTGGTTCCATACAAATTTTAGGATTATGTGTTCCAGCTCTGTGAAAAAAGTTGATGGTATTTTGATAGGGATTGCTTTGAATGTGTAGATTGCTCTGGATAGCATAGACATTTTAACAATATTTGTTCTTCCAACCATGAACGTGGAATATTTTATTTATTTTTAAAGATTTTATTTTAATTTTTTAAAGATTTTATTTATTGAGATAGAGAGAGAGCATGAGCGTGTGTGTGTGTGTGGGGGGGTGGTTGGGCAGAGGAGAAGCAGACTTCCTGCTGAGCAGGGAGCCTGATGCTGTGCTCGATCCCAGGATCATGACCTGAGCCTAAGGTAGATGCTTAACTGACTGAGCCACCCAGATACCCCAAAGAATTTTTTAAGTAGTTTCCGTACCAAACATGGGGCTCGACCTCACAACCCAGAGATCAAGAGTCACATGCTTTACTGACCAGCCAGCCAGGTGCCCCTCATTAAGTATTTTAAACCATCAGCTAACAGCTTTAGGTTCTTCAAATCTGTTCAAAACAAACCACTAGAAACCACCTAGATTAGAGAAGGATTCATTATCCAGTCGTGAAAGCCCGTCCCTTTCTGGTTTCTAGGAAGCACCAACTCACTTATAAACATTCATTCTAAGACAGTGTCCTTGCCATGAGTTTGTCACCTGGGTGACATAAGATGCTGCCAACATTTCTTACTCATACTTTCTGCTTTGGTCTCTCGAGACTCTCCCTTAGGAGCAATGCTTTCTTTGAGCAAAGTTATCATCACCCTAATAACCCCACTCTACACTCTGAATTAACATATGGCCAAAATATTCCAGTGAAATACCAAAATACCCACTCTTTGGAGAAGAAAAGGAAAGACACCAAGCCTGAGTGCAAGTTTTTGGTGCCTTCTATGGGAGGCTTGTCCAGAAGCATTATTTAAATTGTACCTTTGTTTTGATGTTCTAGAATAGCACCATCCATTAGAAACACAATGTGAGCTTCATATGTAATCTAAAATTTCCTAGTAACATATTAAAAAATTAAAAAGAAACAGGTGAAATTAATAATGTATATAATGCAATTCATTTGGCCCTTGAATAACATGGGTTTGAACTGCATGGTTACACTTAAATGTGGCATTTTTTCGATCAATATAGTACAGTACTGTGAATGTATTTTCTCTTCCTTATGATTTTCTTAGTATTTTCTTTTCTCTGGCTTACTTTATTATAAGAATATAGAATACAATGCACAAAACATACAAAATATGTGTTCATTGATTATTTATGTTATCACTGAGGCTTCCGGTCAATAGTATGTTATTAGTAGTTAAGTTTTTAGGGAATCAAAAGGTATACTTGGATTTTTGATGGCATGGCAGCGGGGGTTGGTGCCTCTAAACTCTGCATTGTTCAAGGGTCAAGTGTATTTCCAAAATACTATCATTTCAACAGTGATATAAAAAATTGAAAATGAGATATTTTACATTCTTCTTGTTTTTTGGTCCTAAGTCCTTAAAATCCTATAGTATTTGATACAGACAGCAAACCTTGACGCTGACCAGCTACATTTCAGGTACTGAATACCCACATGGGACTAGTGGCTACGATACTGGATAGCTCAGCCTGGGAGGCACACACCGTAGTAAGATTTGGGATGGATAAGAGAGGTCTTCTGTTTTTGTAAAGTAAGAATATGCTGAACAGGAAGAAGTGGCTGGAAAGGAGAACAAGCCTCTCTGTGCCCTCAGATAGCTTTGAAAGGTATTTTTGCCTTCGGACTTTTGCAGTATAACTGTACGAAGGGGCCCTGGTGTATCCCAGGAAACAGAGGTACCTCAGTGTGAAGACCACTATTTTAAGGTAGATTCTAGCTGCCAAAGTTTTGGGGCATGATGCAATGATAATGAAATTATACATTCATATCTTCTGAAGAAGGCCTAGTCAACCATCCTTCTAAAATGCTGGACCAAGTGGAAAGAAAAATTCACGAGACAAAATATTAGCCAGGAGATCCAGAAAGCCCTTGCTACTTTGTCAGCAATATGCTGGTATGGTTTTGAGGGTAAGGTTGACAAGCTATCTTATCACAAGTAGAGAGTTTTGGGTAATGTAGGGTGATGTTTTCCTCTCTTAATGTGATGGAGATAAGATGGGGTTATATGTGAATCATCAACCTAACATCAGATGACTTGAGGAGTCCTCGTTATGGCACAGAAGTGACACAGAATGGCACAGAAGTGACAAAGAATCTCTTCCTTGCTGGGGCGCCTGGGTGGCTCAGATGGTTAAGTGTCTGCCTTCGGCTCAGGTCATGGTCCCAGGGTCCTGGGATCGAGCCTCTGCCTTCTCCCTCTGCCTCTCTCTCTCTCTGTCTCTCATGAATAAATAAATAAAATCTTAAAAAAAAAAAAAAGGAATCTCTTCCTTGCCTTAATTTTCTTGGGAAACCTCTACAGTTTGCCCCTTTGGCTTTTTTAAAGTGCCAGTGTGCAGTATGAAGGATGGGCTTCCTTTCCAAAGGAACCCATATGCTTATCTTAAAAGGCAAGTGTAAGGAAGTAGTTTGCGATACTGTCTAGTCTGCTTAAGGCTAAGGCTTAGGCTGCGTAGGCTACCAGGAGAAAGTCCCACGGACTGGGGAGCTTAAACAGCAGAAATTATATCTCACAGTTCTGGCGGCTGGAGGTCGAGGATCAGGGTGCCAGTATGGTCAGGTTCTGGGGAGAGCTGTCTTCTCATTTGCATACTGCTGACTTTTCCTTGTATCCTCACCTGGCAGAGAGCAGAAAGGGGAAGCAGACTTTCTCATGACTCTTAGAAAGGCACTAATCTCATTCAGGAGGGCTCCAGCTTCCTGACCCCATTTAATTCATCTTAATTACCACCCAAGGGCCTGCCTCCTAATACCATCCTATTGTGAAGTAGGGTTTCAACATGTGAATGGGGGAGGGGGACGGAGCACAAACGTTTAGTTTGGAACACCAAATATAGTTACTTTGGGGGTTAGGGCTTCAACATATGAATTTATGGGGGATACATTTCAGTCCATAGCAGAAATTAAGGTATGTAAGAGTATGGAATTCCATTTCAGAAACTCTCTAAATAAGATTATCATCTGCCTGGATGATTTCTTTAGGATGAAATTCTATTTAGCTGGAGGCCAATGACTAGTTTAACATTTTCCAGAATCCCAAGTCTTTGTGTAACATCATTCTGTCTGTCATCTCCTTATGTAAGTTTTATTTTCATGATAAAATAAATTTCACTATGACCCATACTTCTCCCAAGAAAAACTCTTGGGGACAGTTTTGGGGCTTTCCAGGTAAATTAATACTGCTGCAAGCTATTTTTTCTTTTTTTAAATTTTATTTTATTATGTTATGTTAGTCACCATACATAACATCATTAGTTTTTGATGTAGTGTTCCATGATTCATTGTTTGCATATGCAAGATATTTTTTCTAATGAACTATTTCCCCTATTTTTTTTCTATTTAAAGTTACTTCTTCGAGTTTCAGAATTGCCAAGACACGGTAGGCACCTCACCCCCCAACACACACACCTCAATCCTGTTTAAAACAATGAGCATTTCACAATCAAGGGGTATGCTGGAAAAAAGTCTCTCAAATAAAAGTTAGCTATTCCTAGAACAGTTAATTTCTAAGTGAAACTAACAATACTTCCTTTCAAGCTTGAGAGGTATATAACTTATGAAACAAGAATAAACTAAAAAGTACCTTTCCTGTTAATACTTTTGAAATTGTTGTACAATTATACTTGAAATCTATTTTTTTTATTGTTGTGACATTGGGAAATTCCATAGAGCAAAAATGGGAGGTGTTTTGACTTTGTTGTAAAATGTGTTTGTGCTACTGAATGGGGGGATATGCATCCAACCTGTACTAAGTTCCTTACAGAGAATTAATCAAACTAAAAAACAAACACTCTTGGGGCACCTGGGTGGCTCAGTTGGTTAAGCGACTGCCTTCGGCTCAGGTCATGATCCTGGAGTCCCGGGATTGAGTCCCACATCGGGCTCCCTGCTCGGCGGGGAGTCTGCTTCTCCCTCTGACCCTCCTCCCTCTCATGCTCTCTGTCTCTCATTCTCTCTCTCGCAAATAAATAAAATAAAATCTTAAAAAAAAACAAAACACTCTAAATGCTTTGGCCCCGTTCCTCCTGAAGTTATTACAAATAAGGACTGGCGTTTTCCAAGAAAAGGAACTTGGAGCCTTTCATGAATTCACTGTTTTAGGCAAGGCAATGAAAAGGTAGTTACATCAATCCAAGGTGATTCAAAATGTAAGTTACCAAGTCGAAGGACTTACAAATTATAATGTCATCATACAACTTTTAGTTATCATATTAGGAATGAACCAAAGGGGAAGCCGGAAACTAATTGGGATTGTTCTGGTGATGTCACTATATAGGCTTTTACATAGGCTTATAGATTTTTGTTGTAATTTATTCATCTTGACATAAGAATAGGCTAGTTGTAATTATATCACAGTTCATAGGTTTACTTCTATTTCCTCTAAGAAACTCTAATTTTTGAATTATTTAGTTTAACACACTTGCTAATAATTTATAATTATTGTGTATTGTATATATTATGTAATGTCAGTAAAAATTTACATCTCCAATGTGCATATATTAAAAAATGTATGTGTACCTCTGTGTTTATTGTGTACACTATAAAACATATACACAATAGGAAGTTTAAAAAGGTTAAAGATGAAACATTGACATTAAAAATTTTATATCAAAGTGCAAAATAGGAACAATGTGACTAGATATTCTTCATTATTTTGGAAAGTCTTGGTTTAACAGTTTGTGATGTGGTGATTTGATTTTTTCTATATAATAGACTTTATTTTTTGGAATAGTTTATATCTACAGAAGAATGGAAACGATAGTACAGGGTTTCTATATACTCTGCACCCAATTTCCCCTGCTGATAACATCTTACATTAGTATGGTACATTTATTACAGTTAATGAACCAACATTGATATATTTTTTTTTTTAAAGAATAGCTTCTTTATTTGAGGGAGAGAGAGAGAGGGAGCACAAGAGGGATAAGGGGGAGAGGGAGAGGGAGAGAAAGAATCTCAAGCAGACTCTGTGCTGAGTGTGGAGCCTGAGCTGGGGCTCAATCATGACCTGAGCAGAAACCAAGAGTTGGACACTTAACTGACTGAGCCACCCAGGTGCCCCAATACATTATTATTAACCAAGGTGATAGTTTACTTGACTTCTCTTAAGGAAGGTTTGTTTTGTTTTTTTCTTTTGTTCCGGGATCCCATCCAGGACACCACATTACATTTAGTTGTCAGTCCATCTCCTTAGGCTTCTCTTGACTGTGATAGTATCTCAGACTCTTCTTCTTCTTCCTTTTTTTTTTTTTTTTAAAGCTTTTACTCATTTATCAGAGAGAGAGAAACATAGCACAGTAAGGGGAGCAGCAGGGAGAGGAAGAAGCAGGCTCTCTGCTAAGCAAGGAGCTGATGCGGGACTCCATCCCAGGATCCTGGGATCATGACCTGAGCCGAAGGCAGACACTTAACCAACTGAGCCACCCAGGCATCCCTCTTCTTGTTTTTGATGACCTTGACAGTTTTGAACAATACTAGTCAAGTATTTTGTAGGATGCCCCTCTAATGGAAATTGTAACTTGTCCAGTGTTTTTCTCATGATTGGATTGGGGTTACAGGTTTTTGGAAGATCACAGAAGTGCAGAGCCATTTTCATCAGATCACATCTATCAAGGTTACAATCCATTGACATGATTCATTGATGAGCTCAGGTCACATGGTAACTTGTGACTCATGGAGAAGTATTCCCTCTCTAGTAAGTCCAGTAGCAGGCCGAAAGCTGTTTCTCAAAAGGAGAGTCATTTCCACAGAGGATAGCAGGGCTTTAGTCCCAAATCCTAAGATTTGCCTTGTGATTCACTTATAAATGCTTGCCAAAGACTCTAAATAGCAGTTCTATCTGCCACTGCCACTTCAAGCTCCATTGGATCTACTGGATCCTATGACCCAAATGGCAGAGCAACTTGCACAATCGCCTGGACCTGTGGCAGAGACTTCTCTTTTCTTATTCGGTGTTGTGCCTCTTCCTTTAGTAGTTACTTCCTTTAGTAACAACTTCTCCTTCACCTTAGAAGTGATATCTTGATATACCGCATACCACCGGACCCCTAGTAATTTCAGGAAGGCCCTTGAATTTTGGAGGATTTATTTTCCATCCTCCGATGTGCAAATATCTTACCAATATGTGTACAGTAATTGCTACTTCCTGCCTACCAAGGCCAATCAACATATCATCTTCAATATAATGGACTAGTGTGATTTTCTGTGGAAGGGAAAGGAGGTCTTTGAGGATTAAATCATGACACAGGGCTGAAGAGCTGATATATCCTGTGGTGGGACAGTGAAGGTGAATCCCTGGCCTTGTCAGTTGAAAGTTAATTCCTTCTGGTAGACTTTTTCAACAGGTATAGAGGGAAAAAGCATTTGCCAGATCAATAGCTACATACCAAGTATTAGGAAATGTGTTGATTTGCCCAAGCAATGAAACCACATTTGGAATAGCACTGCAACTAGAAACACCACATAATTCAGTTTATGGAAATCTACTGTCATTCTCCAAGATCTATCTGTCTTCTGCACACGCCAAATAGGCAAGTTGAAAGGGATGAAGTTGCCATCACAACCTCTCCAACCTTCAAGTCCTTGATGGTAGTGCTAATCTTTGCAATCCCTCCAAGAATGTGGTATTGCCTTTGGTTTACATTTTTACAGGCAGAAACCGTTCTAGTGGCTTCCATTTGGCCTTTTCTACCATAACAACCTTCATTCTACAGCTCAGGGATCAACGTGGGGATTCTAATAGTTACTGAGCATGTCTATTTTAATTACACATTCTAGAACTGGGGAAGTAACCACAGGATGTGTTCAGAGACCCACCGGGCCTAATGTGAGATGAACCTGAGCTAGAACTCCTTTAATCACTTGACCTCCACAAGCCCCTACTCTGGTTGGTAGACACAATGATGTTGTACGTTTCCACGAATCAGTGTCAAGTTAGAGCCATTGTCTACTAATCTCCCAAAGTCTGATTATTTCCTTCCCCCCAGTGGGCAATCACCCTGGTAGATGGCCCTTTGAGGAAGACTGGGAACAAATTACTAATATACATTTTTAGCAATGGAGCAAGGTACTTCCCCAAGAGGACTTGGCCTCTCCTTCATTCAAAGAGTTCTGAGTGTATAAACTGGCTCAAGTATGGAAAATGATAGAGGGGCTGTGATGCTCTGTTCTGGTGGTGCAAGTTAGGACTTCTGTTTGCTAGACCTAGAACTCTTCTGCTAATACCAAGTCTGAATTTAGGAGATTGTCCATTTCTTTTTTTCCCTAGGGACACTATGATCAACTGCCAATGTCATAGGTCTCTGAAAGTCAGACAATTCTGATTACTGCTTCAGTTCAGCTGTCCATTACAGTAACGACCCCCATCCAGTTTTTGACAATTAAGTGCCACCTCTTGGTCCCTGCCATCCTAGGATCCCATTATCCCCACTGCATTTAGGAATCCCAGTTTGATGGTGGTAGTTTCCACTAGGATCCCATTATCCCCACTGCATTTAGGAATCCCAGTTTGATGGTGGTAGTTTCCAAGATTTATCTGAATACAGAGAAAAGCAATTGCATGTCTCTTCAAAGATGCTGGGACTTCACTCATAGATTTACTTCTCACAGTCATGAAGGGTAATGTCCTTTGGACCCTCCTGCGGTGGGTGAACAGGTCTTACATGATAAATCCACACTAACATGTCAAACCCCTTGCCCCTAAGCCTTTGGATACCTTCCTCAATAATATCCTAGGCAGTTCTGGCACTTCATTTAGTGTAGGTACTTTGGGGAGGATGGAAGTCAACTGATCAATAGGGTTTTGCTTAGGTCCTTCTCATAGTGGGCCTAGTGGGTCCCTAAACCCATCTGATGATTGTTTTCCCAGATTTACATGCATAATAGAAAAAGACATACTCAGCAACCATTCAAACAAACTGTTAAGCTTTTTCTAACCCTTGGAGATAACATGTTGTATCTAGAATATCTGCTTGGTGGGCCCTTGTCAGTAAATTCAGCCTGATAGAATTTTGTAAGTCTTCATCTTGATCTGTTAGTTTCCTAGGGCTGCTACAGCAAAGTACCACAAACTGAGGGATTAAAAAAACAGAAATTTATTCTCTTACAGTTCTGGAGGATAGCTGCCTGAAATCAAGTTATCAGCAGGGCCACGCTTCTTCTGAAGGCTCTTTGGGATCATCTTTCCTTGCCTTTTCCTAGCTACTAGTGGCCCACAGCATTTCTCTGCGTATTGTTACAACACTCCGATCTCTGCCTCCATCTTCATATGTCCTTATTTCCTGTGACTATATATTTCTGCATCCTCTCCTCTTATAAGGACACCCATTAGGACCTCATCTTAACCTCATCTACGAAGACCCTATTTCCAAATAGGTCACACTGAGATTCCAAATGGACATGAATTTTGGGAGACACTATTCACCTCACTATAATCCCACATCCTTAATAGCCACTGGAAATATAACTCCTATATTCTTTTGCATGCTCTGAGTATTTTTAGCATGTGTATTTATTTTTCAAAATTAAAGGAAAAAACCCACCCTATAGTTCTTTGCTTCAAAATACAAACATTTTACCCCCATTTTTCCAGTTTTTTTTTTTTTTGAGAAATAACGGATACACATCACTCTTATGAATTTAAGGTGTATAGCACGATGGTTTGATTTACATATATTGTGATATGATTACCGTAATTGGTTTATTAGTAACCATCTCATATAGATACAAGAAAAAAAAATCTTGTTATTAGAGTTCCTAGGATCTACTCTTAACAGCTTTCCTATGTATCATACAGCAGCGTTAGACATAGTCATCACGTTGTACATTACATCCCTAGTACTTATTTATCTTATAACTGGAAGTTTGTGCCTTTTGACCACTTTCCTCCAATATTCTTGGAGGAAGAAATATTCTTTCCATCCAGTTTCTCCCTTTGATGCCCACTACTATCTAGTCTCCCCAAACTGGACTCCCAGTCTTGCCCTTTCCCAATCTTTTCTCTAACAAAGTGATCTTTTAAAATAGTCGCCACCGGGCGCCTGGGTGGCTCAGTTGGTTGAGCGACTGCCTTCGGCTCAGGTCATGATCCTGGAGTCCCGGGATCGAGTCCCGCATCGGGCTCCCCGCTCGGCAGGGAGTCTGCTTCTCCCTCTGACCCTCCCCCCTCTCATGTGCTGTCTCTCATTCTCTCTGTCTCAAATAAATAAATAAAATCTTTGAAAAAAAAAAAAATAGTCGCCACCTTCCAACTTTTAGTGAGGATCAAGCACAAGCTCCCTCCCTAGCCTAAGGAAGCTTTTCTCCATCTGGTCTGCAGCATCCTTCTTCCAGTTTCATCTTTCGGTGAAATCTCCTGCTACCTACCTGTCTTGTCCCCTAATACTTGCAGGTTTCTGAACTGCCCATGGGTTCCCTTCCTCCATACCGTGGTCCTGCACTCTGCTTTGGTAATACCCCTTGCACCCCTGACTGCTCCTCATCTTCAGAGGCTTCTCCTCTATTCTCTCTCCAGAGATGAAACATTTCGCTCTCTCCTGATCTTTGAGGTTTCTTAACATTTTTCCCTTTGCTCCTTTTCCCCTTACATCAAATTTCACTTTAAAGAATACAGCCCAGGGGCGCCTGGGTGGCTCAGTCGTTAAGCGTCTGCCTTCGGCTCAGGTCATGATCCCGGGGTCCTGGGATCGAGCCCCACATCGGGCTCCCTGCTCTGCGGGAAGCCTGCTTCTCCCTCTCCCACTCCCCCTGCTTGTGCTCCCTCTCTTGTTGTGTCTCTCTCTGTCAAATAAATAAATAAAATCTTAAAAAAAAAAAAAAAAAGAATACAGCCCACACTGTTTATGCTGAGCTTGCTCAACTGCACAGTAGACCAGTTCACCCTTCCGCCCTCACAGTGGGGAGGGACCTAAATCCCAGCCCTGGAGCGACAAGCTGACCCCACACCCAAGACCAAAGCTCTCCGGGCTCGGGGGCGGGTCGTGACGGAGCTGTCACTCGGGGAAGGCCAGGCAAGCCGCACATCACTCAGTCTGCCCACATCCTTCGTTTTACGGTTGACGAAACCGCGCCCGGCTCTGAAGCCCGGACCGACACTGCAAGGTGCTCAAAAGCGTTGGCACTCTTCACACCCTGGGCTGGCCTTCCTCCTCCTCACCGAGGATGCGTTCCTCCGCTCGTCCAGTGTTTTCCCTTCCTCTCCCGTCCCGGGCGGGCCGCAACATCCAGGGAAAGCCAGACGCGCCGGGAACTCCAGGGAGGACCGGCTGTGTGAAGCATGCGCAGTGTCCGCGCCCTGCAGGCGGTCCTAATCGCCCACGGCTCAGCCGGCGCAGCAGCTTGCGCAGGCGCCGCGTCCGAGGGCTCCCCGCCCGCCCCGTCCTAGCGGGCCACGCCCCCTCATCGCGGGTCAGAGGCCGCGGGGCGGGCGGCGGTGACGCGTGCGGAAGCGTCCCGCGCAGCCTCGGAAGCCGGCGAGCTGTGGAGCGGCGGCGGCCACGGCCGGGCGCCCCGACGGGAGGGGCCCTGGATCGCTCGGAGGCGGCCGAACCGGTGTGTCGCCGCCGCCGCCGGCGGCCCCATGAGTCGGGGCACCATGCCCCAGCCCGGAGCGTGGCCGGGCGCGAGCCGTGCTGAGAAGCCGGCGCGGGAGGCGGGGGCCGCGTCCCCGGGCCCCGCGAGAGCCGCGGCGCCGGAGGGCGGGAAGGCGGCGGCCGGCGGGCAGCCGCGCATCGCGGTGCGGTGCCCAGCCGAGCAGTGAGTCGCGGGGCGCAGCGGGGACGGGCGGGGGTGCCGGGCTTGTTCCCCTCGGGGAGGGTGGGCGTGGGCTGGGCTGGGCTGGGCTGGGGAGTAACCGGCGGAGAGCCCTTCGCATCCTCGGTTCTGGGTAAGGTCGTCGGCGACGGAGAGGAATTCGAAGACACTCGTATCCAGTGTCCGTACAGATATTTTTCCTCAGGGCCCGGGGTCTCACAATTCTGGTCACCCAGTGCCCCCTGGTTTTAAATCTGAAGAGCTCTGAAGTTAAAACAAAGCTCCAGGAACTTGGGACACAAACCGGAAAAGCGTCCTGTTAGAACAAACTCCCAGTGAATCTTTCCTCCGACATGGTTGGGGAAGGAAGTAAGGCTGCTTCTATCACAGCCAGAGGAAAACTGAACCACGCGACAAGTTTGTTCTTGGAAGGCAAGTCGCCGCTTGATGAGCGCCCCACCTGTTGAACAGACTTTGGACGGAGTCTGACCCAATTCTCTCTTGCCCGTTAACGGCTTAACTAGCTGTCCCCTCCCCCTTTGTTTTTAAATACGAAAGGCAGCGCTGGTTAGATCAATTATTTAGTGAATTGTAAAGGAGGCAGCATAAAGGCAGGCGTTTATGGTTTTAGCAAGGGCCTGGGAGTGAGATGGAAGCAGAGTATAGACTTGAAAGCTGAAACTGTTTCTACGGTTTCAGGTTCTAGGCACATATAATTGATGAAAGCACTCAACCATTTTGACAGATAGCTTAATTGGCTGGCAAGTTGAGTTGTAAGGTGTGTTCAAATGTGATTTTGTTGTTGTTGTTGGCGTTTTCTGAAGAGGGGTCCTTGGCAGGCCTGCTATGCAGCTAGTGTATTACAACGTTGATGTGCATGGTTCTTTACCATGGGCGTTGACGTTCTCATTTATTGAGCGTCTAAGTCCTCTGGGATGGTATTATCCACACGTAACGTGTTAATGGCCACTGGGAAGGATTTGGAGTAGGCAGTCTCAAACTCCTGCCTGTGCAGGTGACCTCAGTGAGTGCAGCTGACCAGGTGTGGACCATGGGTTTCTGGAGAGCTGTGTCCATCACTGTTGGAGTCAGAGTCCACTAGGTTCTACCCTCTGCCTGCTGGATTTTCTGTATTTAAAGAGTCCAGATATCCTGAATTTTTAATGAAATATCCTGATTTTTAAAAAGTAGCATTTTATTTTTTAACTGAAACCCCTGTGCAGGCCCGTGTGTGAGCTGATGTGGTCTCTGGCTGCAGGTTTGCTCTCTGGGTTAGAGAACGACCTCAGACTCTGCAGAGGGTAAAGTAGGGTGGGCAGTGGTGGGAGTGAGGGGGTGGGGTGGGGGGGTGGTCTTCTGCTTCTGCCCCTCCACAGTCCATGCTGGTTTCTAACTGCTGCTGACTTCCTCTTGCCCTGGTGGTCAGAGCTGTGACTCCCCGGTTAGAGACCCTCCCCCTCAGAAGCTGCACCTTAGCCTTGAGTGGAGCATTCTCATGCCCCTTTGAGATGCAGAAACTTTGAAGCCAGAACCATGTTCCTAAAAGTATGCATAGTTATTTGGCAAGTTTTTCTGCTGGATGTGGTTTCCAGAGTCAGAACCTGGGGAAATAGGCCCATGGTGGGAAGGAGCACTCTTTCCTGATGAAAAGGTTTTGAGGCACATCCCTTCTTACCGCTGTCAGTAGATTTACAGACAGTCTGAAAGGAATCTAAGAAAAAAAAACAGCCTTGGTTTGTCATTTACACATAGGAAACTGAGTTGCAGATTGCAGAGGTGCTTCTTGACCAGGGAGACAGGGAGTAGGTTTCAGGGCCAAGTTCCCTGATGCCTTGGTGGGAGCCTACCTCCATCTTTTTCTGGCTTTCTCAGCAGAATCAGGCAGAGGAACATGATTTATAATGACCTCTCCCCTTCCCTCCTCTAGCTCATTTGAGAGCTGCCGTTGGCTGGCATCCCCTGGACAAGCCCTTAGGATGGCTCACAAGATGACTTACGGTCTGATTTGGAGAAGTCTTAGGTCACACCAGATTTGGTTGACTTTTCTTGGAGCTTCCTTACTGTTTCTGTGAGCACATCTGCTGTGCTCTCCCCTGCTCACCCCGCCCCTGCATTTGAAACTGAGACTGTGTCCACTTCTTGCCTTTAGCTAAGGAAGCTACTGTGCTTGAGGACCAAGATGGTCCTGAGACATGGTCGGTGGCCAGGCTAGACATGCTTAGGGAATTGAGAAGCAAGACTACTTCAAGGCCGGTCTTTGCCTGCCTGATGGGGGGACATGGTTTGAATCTAGGGTCCATATGCTGACTGTGTGTGGTGGGGAGCAAATGTCCGTGAACCCCTCTGAAATTGAAGGTGAAATTTTATGTGTATTTGTTTTTCTGGCCTGAGGTTCTGACGAAAGCTATGGATTTTCAAAAGGGCTGTGAGCAACGAGTTTCTAAACCATTGTTCTTGGGTGTTGCTACATGTACTGTTGTGTGAAAGTGTTTTCCCACTCGCCTCACTCCTTAGCTCCCGTGGGATATGTTTGATGGGGTACCAACCACTCCCTCCTGCCCCTTCTCCCACCTAGAAGTAAAGACTGTTTCAGACCTCATTGTTGAGGATGTCTGGGTTGTCCCCAGCTACCTCTGGAAGTCACGTGGAGTAGCATGAGCCAGTCATGGAAAGTCCACTTGCAGAAGGGAGATGGAATTTTGGCTTGGGTGCCGGTACTTTCCTGCATTTGATGTGTTGTTCACCCATCTCTACAACCGCTAAGTGGTGGAGAAAGGCTGGGTTGAGTGGTCTTTGCTTTTCCTGTGCCTTTGTGGGAAGGTACATTGGCGTCACAGTGGTTGACACTGTCTTACGAACACTGCCTGGGCCGTGGGTCTTCTAGGGTAGGCCAAGTTAAGCATGAACTACGATGTTCAAGTTCAGAAAGCTGAACAAAGCCATAGTTAGCTTTTTTAGACAATTAGGGGGGACTTAATGCAAATGTTCATAATGGTGAGTGATTACAATGCTGTCTTGTTGGTTTTGCATATATGTTAGAATTGACTTTTTTCATATTACATGTATCAGAAATTGAAAAATTGGCTCTACAGAAATGTCTTGCTTCACTGAGCTCTGTGTTTCTAGTTGATAGCTTTTGTTCTTGGCAACGGTATAATTTTGTCTCTGTAGTAAGCATTTTTTAATTAAATTTTGAAACATTTATTGTTATACAGGTCTTTGAACAGAGCAAGAGAGGTTATAATTTGGTCTGCAGAATCATGTCATTCATTCAATCATGTTTATTGCCTTTATATTAAGAATAAAATATTTCATCTCTAGCTTAAGAGAAAACCAGACCTTGAAAATGCACACTTTAAAATAACAGCGTGCTAAACTAAGAATTTTCTAAGTAGAACTTATTAGGATTTTGGTTTTAAAATTTAACTCAGTTGTGTAATTGAGCATGACTCACATGCCATTGTCCCCAAGAAATCAAGTCACTTTTAGGACTTTGTCTTACTTTTCTAGCTATCTGTATGTTTTCTAGAAGGAAACCTTTCGCCGTAGTGATCATTTGAGTCTTTGGGTTTCAGTGGCCTCTTTAGTGCCAAATGGTAAGCACTCTCCATCCCCACCCCAACTTGACATACAGACACAAAAGGCTACTAAATTTCTGAAACTGGTCATCATTGACGATTTTATCTTACAATGCAATATCCTTTTTCTTTTCACTACCTTCCCTTCTCATAACAAAAATTCAAACCTCTAGTTTAGATATAATAAATAGACAACAAACAAATAATATATAAATATAAAATATAAATAAATATATGTTTAATATATAAATATTTTATTTTGTCATTTTCAGCCTTAATATTCTGATACTTAAAAAGGTTAAAGCAAAAGATTATTATTATTATTATTTTTTAAGATTTTATTTATTTGAGAGAGAGAGTGAGAGAGAGAGAGAGAGCACGAGAGGGGGGAGTGGGAGAGGGAGAAGGAGACTCCCCGCTGAGCAGGGAGCCCGATGCGGGACTCAATCCCGGGACTCCAGGATCATGACCTGAGCGGAAGGCAGTCGCCCAACCAACTGAGCCACCCAGGCGCCCAAAGCAAAAGATTATTGAGTGAACTATTTTCTTAAATAAAATTTTTATTTTTCTTGTTCTCACAAATCTCTCTCCCTCTCTCTCTCTCTGGTTGGTTGTCCTTATGTTGGATGACTGTTTCATTTTGGCTGTTATCTTCTTTCCTGACCATAGTAATTGAATGTATTGCTTGAACTTAAAATTTATTCTCTCTCCAAGGAATTAGAGCTTTAGTATCATTTTTAAGGTGGCCTTTAAAGGCGATATTACAGTTTCCTTAGTGGCCTAGTAAAGTTAGCAAATGTCCTTGGATACTTGTCCTTGGTGGCCAGGCAAGTTAGCAAACATTTGTGCACAGGATCTGAATGAAATCTGGTTGTGGTTAAAGTAATTTGAATGCATGCTGGCCTCCCATTTACCCATTTCTGCTTTGCTGCTTTTGTATGTCTTGAATCAGTGCTTTTTTATTTCCAATAATCTTCCTTTCTACTCTGTCTTCCCTTCACATTTAGTTCTCACGTTGATTTCTTTTCGTTCCATTCCTCCTGGCCTTTGTGGGAATTTTTATGTGTGGCTGTACCAAGAGATGCTTGTTTGGAGAACTTCCTCTGGGCACTGGTGTTGGGATTGCATTTGGGGTATTTTGCAGATTAAAAGGAAGAGGACAAAGGGGGAGGCAAATATGCCTGTAGCAGAGCCACAGAATTCGCTTGAAGTACAGTTTTTAACAACACGTAGATTCGTAGTCTGGTAGAACTTAAGACCTGGAAGAGGAACCGTTCAGATTGTACAGATCTTGTCCTCTCTTCTCACTTTGAAGATGAGAAAAACTATGGCCCAGATTAGGGAAGTGGCTTGCCTGAAGACATGCTTCTGATAATGTCAAGAAAGTAGTTCACTTCAGTGCTTGTTTTGTAGGCTCAGAGTTTCTCTCCTATTTGATAAAGCTGGGAAGGAGGCCAAAAGATAAAATGAAATTATTAAAAGAAGAACTAACACATTTAGTCACTTTTGATTTTAGGCATTTGTTGTATAGTCCCTGTGAATCTGGTTTCGGTTTGCTTTTACCTCTGGCCATGGGCTTCCTGGGTGACACCATACTTTTTACTTGGAATCTCATGGGGGTCAGGGAACATGGAAAGTACCTTTTCCTAAGAGGTTCCCTCAGCCCTACGGTATTTTAAAAAATAGGCGCACACACACATCATTACCTTTATTTAGAGAGGAAAAAGAGGAGTAAGGAATGACATTGGGTGAGTTGTTTGTTAGTACCGTGCGCTAGTGGTGTAGTACGAGAATGAGAATAGCGAACTTTTTGGAGAGCTGATACTTTACATGTGTCCATTTTCACAACAGTCTTCTGGGGTGAGTTCTCTCACTGTCCTTTTTACAGTGCTTACATTTAAGTGGTTGAATTTAGGCACGGAGAGGTATGGTTACTTCAGTTCCATGGTCACACACGCAGGGCTAATGAGGGCTGGAGGGCGGAGTGGTTAAAACCTGACCTTGTAACTTCTGGGTCTCTGCTCTGGCCATGGCATTCTATAGCCGGGTCACCCATACCGTGTGTGTCCTGATGTCTTAGGCAGTGAGCCATTCCAGCAGAGGGAATGGACTGAGCCAGTCACCAGTGTAAAAGCAGAGGCTAAGTGTTGGTCAAGTGTTTGGACTGAAGCGGGGGTGTGTGTAGGGGAATCACGGAATACAGGCTAGTGTGGTGGGTTGGGTCCACCACATAAGAGACTTCCCTGCTTATTTGGGAATTAAAGGGTTTCAGTGAGGTGGGGGAAGGTGGGTATGTTAGATTTCCCACTTCAGTCTGCTTCTCTCAGTATCCCTTCTTCATCTGCTCACCTCTTCCTTCCTCTTTCCCCCTGCTATGCTGGGCCATGTACCAGGAGCTGGGGTGTCGGGGGAATTGGGGATGGGAGTATTTCAGGTCATTCGCTTAATTCCTTATTTGTTACTGACCTTATTAACTCCTTCCTGTGTTTCCTTGCGCCTGGAGCCTCTGTCTTGTGTGGAGATTGGGCTGTGCTGTCATGGGGAGGAAGCATAGGGAATTGGGGGTCTGGTTACACTTTATGTGTACGTCGGCCAGTTGCCTCGCTTCCAGCTCTGGGGGTCTCCTGTACCCTGAGAAGTCCTTGGCTCTGCCAGTCCCCGAGCCCCTCTGGGGTTTTTTTCAGGTTTACCGTCTTACCATCCAACAGATGTTCCTTCACTGGCATGGAGGCTCTGTTGTCCTTGGTCATTTACTGTTTCTTTGTCCCCTTTTGGACTGTTTGGGCTTTCACATATCTTGTGGTTTTAGTAAAGATAGGGTTGGTATTTCTGTTTCTCCTCATTGTCAGGTTGTGGCTTATCTTGAGGGGTAAAGGCGATAGTCCTTGTCTAGCACCCAGTGGGCTTTTTTTCCTTTCTGGTACATAGCAGGTTCTTGTTCACTCACTAAATGAGACTAGAGACTTAAGAACAAAGTCAGTCAGAGTGGCAGCACTTCAAGTATGTGGGACGAGAGGGATGTGCTCAACAGAATGTGGCTGGCTGCTTCAGAGGGGGGGGTCAGGGAGCAGGAGGAGCCTTGGGAGGTTTTTGAGCTTTGGGGACTTAAAATAATTGATGTTCTCCTATCCTTGTTTTTAAAGCGGTGATTGTAAAATTGGCTTGTGACATAATAAAGCACTTGGCCTTCATTCCTGTGTAAATACTTTTATTAGTACTGTCTCCATTCTTGGAACTTGATAGGATCGTGACAGGGCGTCGTTGATAAGACACATGCTAAGATGCTTACCAACGTGGTTGAGCCCACATTAATAGATGTTCCAGTTAAAGAGGCCTCAGAGCCATGTAGCCAGTGGAGTGATGTTAAAGTGTGTCATTTAAATTAAGAAGCTCTGAAGTGGAATGATAGAAGCATGAGCATCCGAGATTTAAGATCCATATTTATATCAGATCATCATCAATGTAATATGAAAAAAGTTAAACATTTAGTGTCTGATAAATTTTTTAAGCAAGTGCATATTGTAATAGGGAAAATGTCAGTGCAACAAATTTTTGAAATGTCTGATTTGGTGTGATTTCAGTGAGGAGGACATGTATCGTGACGCGGATGAAATAGAAAAGGAGAAAGAATTACTTACACATGAAAGAGGGTTATCAGGTATGTTTGGAATTGTTTTATTCATAGAGTTCTTACTACTTACAGTAGAAAATGCAGTAAGTCGATATATTCATTTTCATAAAATGCTGAGATGTGCTTCCTAGGAAACATTCTTATGCATACGGTCTTAGCTGCATCTAATTATTCATTTTGCTGACGTATGTTTGGGGAATACTGTTTCCTGAGGTTTTAAAATCGTAATGCAGATATTCTCCCTGTGTTCTTTACATTCACATCATTTTTGCACACGTGAGGATTTGTTCACTCTCTTGACACCACCCTCTCTCAGTCCGTGATTTCCTTCGTATTCTTAGAGGGAGTGTTTGGAGTTGAAATGCACTTTTCACTTCAAACGGAAGGACTTCTTGGGAAGCTTGGCTCCCTGTGTCTTTGCATGCACATGGCCATGTGAATTTGATTGGCTTGTAAGAAAAAATGATCATGGGATCACGAATTCTCTCATCGTGTCATGACCTTTTGTCCATGTTTCTGCTCAGTCAGGCCTGCTCTTTTGCCCCCACCCCTCAGACCCCTGTACCCAGGGGCCTGTTGCTGCTAGGGGGAGGCAGGACCCTGGGCCGCCTGCACTGCGGGCAGGCCCGACTGAGCTGTCTGTGGAGAAGAACCCCCCACTTCCCCGGCTAGCTCGGGCTGGAGCTGAGAGGATGCTGCACTTGGGGGATACACCATAAGTGACTTGCAAGTGGCATTCTCTCTCATGACCTGCTGCTGGTTAGTTCTGAGCACTAGCTTGTGTTTGGTTTATGGTGAACAAAAATACCGTCGTGTGTGTAGTTAGGAACAAATGGTGCAAAGTGGGGTTTTTGATCATTTTCAGGTCTTTCTTGAGTCATCCTCACAAGAATTGGCGGAACTCTTTACTGTGGTAGCCACAGCAGACCAGCTTCTCTGTAGTTGTCCCGTCAGGCGAGTTCCCGGGGCCACCTGTCCCGGTCCTCCACGAACTGCAGAGGATGCTCGGTTTCTGCTGCCGCCGTTGCACACCGTTCACTTCGGGCCGGAGTCCTTGTTAGTCGTAGTCCTGAGGAGAAAGTGCTGCCTCCGTCGTTGTGTGTCCCCGCTGCCTTTGCAGGGACTCTTGCTTTCTCTGTCACTCTGCAGGTGCTCTGCTGTGGTTCGCCCCGTCCGCCGGGGAAGCCCTCCCTCCGCAGGTGTTTTAGCTTCTGAGGGAGCTGTGTCATTTCTGGCTTTCGTCTGAGGTTGCATCTTAGTCCTTCTGGGTTGTTGCCCTTCCTGAAATAAGATCCTTTGGAAGTGCCTCTGTAAGGGTCTGTCCGTGGGAAGCTCTGTTTGCCTGCAAATTTAGTCTTATCTTTCTTTTTTAAGAACTCCAGATGAACAGTTTAATCTTACTGAAGATGGGTAGTTAACAGTACTGCAGTCAGACTAATCCTTGGTAGATGATGTGTCAGGTGTTTTTGTCTTCTCTTTGTCTTCAGTGTTCTGCAGTTACTTTCTGCTGTCTGTTAAGTGTGGACTTTTTTTTTTTTTTAAAGATTTTATTTATTTATTTGAGAGAGAGAGAGAGAATGAGAGCACGAGAGGGAAGAGGGTCAGAGGGAGAAGCAGACCCCCCGCTGAGCAGGGAGCCCGACGCGGGACTCGATCCTGGGACTCCAGGATCATGACCTGAGCCGAAGGCAGTCGCTTAACCAACTGAGCCACCCAGGCGCCCTTAAGTGTGGACTTTTAAAAATCTACTGCTTGAGGTCTTCTTTTTGAATCCCTCGATGCCTAGTTTTCATTAGTTTGGGAGAATTCTCAGCCATTATCTTCTTTTCTTATTCTCTCTGCTTACTCCTTCCAGAACTCTAAGTAGATGTTTGCTCACCTCCTTCAGTCATCTGAGTCTCTTCATAACATGCCCTTTCATAGATATTTTTATCTTGTAGCCTCTGTTCCATTCTAGACAGTTTCTTCAGGTCTATTTTCTTTTTTGGAAAAGTTTTGGGGGCGCCTGCCTGGCCCAGTCAGTGGAGCCTGTGACTCTTGATCTCGGGGTTGTAAGTTCAAGCCCCACATTGGGTGTAGAGATTACTTAAAAATAAAATCTTAAAAAAAGAAATAAAGAGAAATGCTGTTTTCTCCCAGATTTGCCTGGTCTCTTTTTGATAGTTTATTGCCTTTTGCTCATGTTTCTTACGCCTTTTATTTCTTTAAGTATTTAAAACATACTCTTCTGGGTCTCATAATTTCATTCTCTGAAAATCTTGGCAGGTCTAATTATGCCCGTTGCTGTTTCTGCTTATTTCTTGTTTCTTCAAAGTTTGAATTGTAAGCTCAGCTTTTGTGTATCTGTGTAGGGCTTGTGTAGTCTGGCTTGAGTGGGAGAGAGTTCAGCCTTATTCTTGCCAGGCACCCGCCGTGTCACCTACTCTGGGCCACGTTGTGTTAATTTCTAAATTTGAGTTTCCGGGGTCTTGTGGCTAGTCTGAATTCCCGTCCTGTCCCTGTATGAGAGCCAGCCTGTGGTTATGAATTCTCAGGGAGACTTCCTCTTTCCCAAGCCAGAGCCCAGGCCAAGGCAGAAAGTTTTCTTATGCTCTCTGTTAGTAAAAAAACACTCCTCGCTAACAAAGGGGTCCCAGGGTCAGCGAAACTATGGCTCCCTGGCCAAATTTGATATGCTACCTGGTTTTATAAATAAAGTTTTATTGGAACTTCTTATTTACCTGTTGTCTGTGGTGGCTTTCACACATGGTAAAGTTGACTAGTTGTGACAGAAACCTTATGGCCCTCAGAGCATATGTTATTTACTCTCTGGCCCATTACAGAAAAAGTGCGATTCTTCTCCTCCCCAGCCCACCCTCTGACCCAGAGGCCCAGCTTTCTGAAGTTCAGTATTAAGTTCCCATCTTTCCAGGTTCTGAATCCTTGTCTTTGTCGCCGTATGGTGGTTAAGGACCAGACCTCTTGGTTATTTGAGCTCCTGATTACCCCTCTGGTTTTCAGCTTCTCCTTTGGCTTGTTTTGGTTTGTTTTTGTTTTTGACATTAGTAATGTTCTTTCTTGGAAACAGTCAGAGTCTGTGTAGTTTGCATTTAAACAAACTGTCTGAAACTCGAAGCTGCTTGAGGTCAGGGGCTGCCTGTCCTGTGCCTCCACTTCTCTCCTAAAGGCGGGCTTGCAGGGGCTGTTGGAGCCTGCCTCCCAAAGAACAGCGCAGAACGGGACTCCCGACTATCAGTTTGGTGCTGGCAGCTGTGTGGGTACTCCGTTTCCCCGTCCTTGCTGCCTCCTGCAGGCCTCTCATTCAGCACAGGCTTATGGCTTGTGCCTTGGCCTCCTGACCGGTGAGGTCCCCTGCCTCCTCCTCTCAGTTCTGAGGCGGTGGACCTGCCCGCCTTGCCCACAGGCCAGGGCTTACCTTGGTGTGGGCAGGAATGAGGACTGCAGGCCAGGAGAGCAGGGAGGCTGCACTTCGTTCTCATGAGGTCCTTCTTGAGCTGGAAATGTGCTCTCTGTTCAGAGGGCTGCCTGGTGGGAAAACATGGCCTAATCAGTGTCCTCACTTCTGGATGTTTGCCGTTCCTTGTACTTGTACTTTGTGGGGAGGTGAGTGAGAAGACAGATACAAGGAACTCTTCCTTCCACTGAGTAGGCACTCCCAAGTTTCTTGAATTTAAACACTGATGGGTCTGTATTTAGGATTGGCTGGGCAGCATTGGTATTTGTGGTCTCTGGATATTATGCTTCCAGGGTGTGTTTCACTTGTAAGCCATGCCCCAGAATTATCTGTAACCCACAAGAAGGACTTTGTGCTCCTTACTCATCCCTGCATCTGTCACACTCTGGCTTGTCAATGCCTGTAGTCTTTTCTTCTTCAGTAGTCTTTATTTTTATTTTTTTAAAGATTTTATTTATTTGACAGAGAGAGACACAGTGAGAGAGGAGCACAGGCAGGGGGAGTGGAGGGGGGAGAGGCAGGCTTCGCGCTGAGCTGGGAGCCCGATGCGGGGCTCGATCCCAGGACCCTGGGACCATGACCTGAGCCAAAGGCAGACGCTTAACGACTGAGCCACCCAGGCGCCCCTTCTTCAGTAGTCTTTAAATCCGTTCAGGACAGAATCTGGGTCTTCACTGCCTTGGTAACCCCAGTTTCTAGCTCCGTGCCTGGCACATAGTAGACGTTCAGTAAATATGTGTTGAATCGAGCTGAGTGTGTTTTTAATTTACATCTTTCCTCAGGAGTAAATACATTATAAGGTACTTCTGTGTTTATATCTTAATTTGTTTGCTAACATTTACTTCTTCAATAATTTTAAAAGGAAGTCAAGATATGCCTGAGCATTACTTCACTTTCTTCCTAAAACACACATACCCATGTGCGTGCGTACGTGTATACCACAAAATCAACCCCCAAACCTTACGTGTTAAACAAGGGAAATATAAAGCCCATTTTTTAATTATATAATTTGTCTGATTGCAAGTTGTATTTTAGATGTCTTACAAGAGTTAAGTGAGGTCTGTAGCTCAGCTAACATTGAGAGCTCCATTAGTTTCTGGCTTATTATCAATACCTTATAGCCTTTTGGGATGAGGGCAGAGTATAAATAAATAAAGACAAATATATTTTTTGTTATAGTAGGTGTTATCTCTTTATATAGTGGATATAAAAAACTACTTAAAAATCGTTAGATGTATTTTTTCATAGTTCAGGCTACTGCACGATTAGTTTGATTAGAATAATATTCTTCTTGTGTCCGTGAAGTTCCAAGTGCTAAGGACACAGCTGAGACACAAAATAAGCCCTTGCCCTGAAGGGAACTCATGCATTACTGTGTCCGTGGGTGTGGGTGTGAGTGGGGGTTTAGGGAGAAATGCAGAAAAAGAAATATGTCAGGTGTTGATCAGTGCCCAGAAGAAAAACAAAACCGTGTAAGGGGAGTAGAGTGAAGGTGTGTATGTGTGACATTATGGGTGACATTTGAGCAGAGACCTGTAGGGAGTGCCAGAGCTCCACAGTGTGTCGAGAGGTCCAGGGGAGGCTGGCTGCTGGTCGGGCTGATGGAGTCAGTGTGGGGAGGTGTGGAAGCCGAGGCCAGAGAGGCATTGGGGGGGGCGGGGCACAGGACAGGGGACTGTTGTAGGAAGTGGGGACATCGATGCCACTCCAGTGGGAGGCTCTGGAGCTCTCAGAACCCAGGAATGATGGCAGTTGTCTGACTGAAGTTTTAAAGGCATCACTCTGGCTTTCATGTGGAGAAGAAGGTATGGTGACACTGGAGATCCATTGGAAGACCTCCGGGTTATCTAGGAGTGAGGGGGTGGGGATAGGTAGTGGCGGGATTCTGGATCTTTTTGGAATGAAGTTAGAGAAAACGTAACCTGAGTAAAGCAGTACTGTTATCTTGATTATGCTTTGTTCCATTACCCACCCACCGCCCTTTCTGATTCTTCAGCAGAAGCCAGACTGAGTGTAGCTCCTGAAATGGACATCATGGACTACTGCAAAAAAGAATGGAGGGGAAATACACAAAAAGCCACGTGTATGAAAAAGGTATGATGCCTAGATACACGAAGTTGCAAGTCTTTGAAATAGTCTGTCATCAGTAGTTACGTAATATGTCCTTTTATATTTTTAGACGTAGTTACTTTAGATCATGTAGACATTGGTATTCTAATTCTAGAGATGAGGAAACAGACTCCAAAGGTAAGGGACTTGTTTCGAGTCACAGTATTAATATAGGGCCAGCTTTAGTTGTTCAGTAACTTTGTTTCTTTGAAAAACACATTTAAACAACGCTGTGCTGTTTAGAGTTGGGCCAGTCATTGGTTGTCCTCTTGGGGTCATTTGGGAATGTCCTTCTGGCCTTGTGTGGTAAAAGCTTTAGGGATGGGACCAGCAGATGCCATCCCAACTGCTGTCCCTACCTGGGTCTGGTCTCCTGCCCTCCTGTCCGAGGGGCCTGGGCTCTCCCACACTCCATGTGCAGAGGGATCTGAAACTAATCCCTTCGTTTAAGGTGTCCCTGGAGCTGATCCTCCTGGTCCTATCATGTAGATTGACGACCCTTAGGGAGTGTCCAAGGCTGTGGGACATTGGAGATTCCTGTGACGTGGTCCTCCTGTGACTGGGGCCACTCTCAGTCATAGTCGGGCCCACTTTCACTGCACACTGGTCAAGCACAGCCCCCTGTTGGTTCTCCCCTTGATGTACCCTGAATCCAGCATTCCTTAGTGGGTTGAACGATGTGAAATTGCTACTCTTTTTTTTTTTTTTTTAAAGATTTTATTTATTTATTTGACAGAGAGAGACAGTGAGAGAGGGAACACAAGCAGGCAGAGTGGGAGAGAGAGAAGCAGGCTCCCCGCTGAACAGAGAGCCTGATGTAGGGCTCGATCCCAGGACCCTGGGATCATGACCTGAGCCGAAGGCAGACGCTTAACGACTGAGCCACCCAGGCGCCCCTGAAATTGCTACTCTTTGACCATTTCTGAGCTACAAAAATGGCAGTTTCGACCTAAAACTTCCACCACCTCTTATAACCTCTGGGTTTATTCTTTGCTCATTTTTCTCTTGGGATTATTTATATTATGGATTTGAACGTACTTTTTTTATATTAGAGATACTGACCTGTCATATTTGATAGGAATATCTATTTTGTTGTTTAGATCTGTATTGTTTAGGATTTAAAATTTTTTAATATTTGTATATATCTGTTCTTTTCCTCAGAGCTCGTTTTTATAAAAAACATTGTGCCTCTTTCACATGCCCTGAAATGGGCTGACCTTCTTCAGAATGTAGCTGCTACTTAAAGCTCTGAGAGCCAGTGTGAGCCTTGCTCCCTGCCAGTCTGAGCTGTAGTTGTGTCTCAGGCACTTGGTAGAGAGCTCAGTCATGAAGTGCCCGCGACTATGAACGTTTAATTTGTGAGGCCATCTGCTGAATGTGTATATTTTGCCCACTTAACAGGTTTTCCAAACTTGACCCCTGTATCAAACTGGATAACCAGGAGGCTGGATACCTAACATATGTTTTCTCATCTTTCCCAGAAATGTTTTCCCTGACTTGCAGTTTTACTTTATGACCCTCCGACTCTTTTAAAGGATCTAACAGTTGGCACCACAGGGTCCATAACTTGAAAGTATCTCTGAAGTTATCCAAATATTCCATATTTTGGAACTCATGCTAAAACCCTTTCTTTGTGATTTTAGTTTGAGGGAAAGATTTGACCATGTAGTCAGACTCTTTCAGTGACCAAATAATCAAAGGCACATCAGTTAGACCAGTGTCACTTTGGGACCCGTGGCAGTAATTAGAACATCTCAGGGGCCCGGTAACAGTTCGGATCTCAGTTCTTTTTTTGTCCTTATTTATCTTACAGTTTATTTTTGTTTTGGATATTCTTTTGGGAATAAGTGTGTATAAACTCAAATTTAATTTTAGAAGTTTGATTCACCTCTGAAATAGTATGAGTAACTTATGCATTTGGAAAGATGCGGTTACAGTTGGGTCAGCCATCGAGAATATTCCCAGGGTAACAGGAGTCTGCCAAAGGGCAAAGGTGCTTGATGGACCCTTAGTATGTTGCAGCGATTGGAGCGCTGAATGAAAACGCGACTCACGCCCGCTGAGAACATCATGCTATGACTTGAACCTTGAAAACTAATAACAGAGGTCCAGTGCTTAGTCAGAGTCTGCATGGCGCCCACCCCATGACGAGGGCGGTGCTCCTTCCTTTGTGTGAGGGCAGGGTAGGAAGCAGAGTTTCAAGTGACTGTCACGGATGAGCAAGATGAGCAGAAGGGCCCGCAGGACGAGGCTAGTGAAGTGCAGGAGGCAGCGAAGTTGATCCTGATGCTCGAGCCTCATCCCGCTGGAGAAATCAGGTTGTCCTGGTGCCTGTGGACCCTTTTCTGGTGGCTGTTTTTGAGTGACAACACGTATGTCACTGAACATTTTCATTTCCTCGTTTCACTTCCAGACCGAATGACACTTAAATCCACTTTGTAAAGAGTCTGATAGAATGATCCAGACATCTCCTAGCATGTAGACTGTTTTTAATACATCATGGGAACTTGGGATTTTTTTTTTTTTAATTTTTTAAAATTCAGAGATATAAACTTAGTACTTCTCTCTGTTCTTTCCTATCTCTTTGTTAGAGTTAGGGTCACTTTCCACACAGATTAAACCCCTCAGGATGTTGGTTATCAGTAAGTGAGTGTTACAGCAGTTGTTTAGAAAGGGACATCTAACTCCTGACCTCGGGAGTGGCTAGTGTTTTCATAATATTTGGTGTATATCATTTATGTGTTCCTGTGTGTTGTATCGGTTACATATGCTGATGTTTTGTACAGTATTAACATTTGGTAGTTTCTTTTGACTAGTCAGAGAAGGACTTAGAGTGGCTTGTGTGAGGGACTCAGCCAGCCTGGTGTTCATTCTTCCGGGGATCAGGGGCACGTTTTTTTCCCACAGGAGTAAAACTTACCCTACGGTCTCAAGTCAGTAATGACCATTTTGAACTCTTGGATGCTTTTACCCAGGGCTACGAGGAGGTGTCGCAGAAGTTCACCTCCATCAGGCGCGTCCGCGGAGACAATTACTGCGCACTGAGGGCCACGCTGTTCCAGGCGATGAGCCAGCCGGCAGCGCCCCCCTCCTGGCTGCAGGACCCGGAGCTCACGCTGGTACGCTGCTGCCGCAGGTTTGAGTCCGCCACGTTTCCGACCGTTTCTGTGAGAAAGCGCTCCCTTTCCAGCCCGTGCCGGGTGCCGGGGCTGTCTGCCGTGCGACGCCGGCATGTGGCCTCATTCTGGTTCGTGTCGCGGGGATGATTTTGCATAGTAAAGCGACCAAGGATAATGGCTGTTTTTCCCAGAAGAGAAACGTGGTAAAATGTATTTGAACACTTCCGCTGAATTAGAGAGCTGGTGTTTGTAGTCTGTAAAAAGCACTTAGGAGCAGTTCGACTTCAGTGTTGGTGTCTGTAGTAAGTGGGCTGTCCGTTGTCCCATCTGAGAACCTGTCGGGGTTTTAGAATGCACGTTCTGTGGTTTTAGCTCCAGTTCAAGACATGAGCACCTTCTGCGTGGTGTTAAGAGGACTGGTGTAGTAGACGGCCCGTGTGCCCCAGGGAGGCTTCCTGGGAGATGAGGCTCAGGGGATGTGTCCCATGCCTGGCCTTCTTTGTTTTAAATCTGCAGTGTGGTAGTGACCCCCTAGAATGTCGTGTCAGTGTGACTTGTGTGTATGACCTACATCAGATGAAGTCACATGATAGGTTGGATGATAGAATATCTCAGAGTCTGGTGGGCGGGAATGGGCAGAACTGATGATAAGACATTAATTGGAAGAAAATTGGCAGCCCTGTGCTTAAAAAAAAACAAAAAAACCCCACAAAAAACACAAACACTAACAAAACCCAAGAGTGCTGGCTGCGGGAGATCTGCCTTAACGGCAGCTTACAAAGGTCATCAGGATGCATTGATTGGCGGCTTACAAAGGTCATCAGGATGCATCGATCGGCGGCTTACAGAGGTCATCAGGGTGCATCGATTGCATGCTCAGTCAGAGCCACATGACATGAGGCTGGCAGTGAGAAGCCTTGTCTTGAACGCTTCTGAACCACAGGCAGTGACCGTCCCATCTTGAGCTGGGCTGGTTGGATCCCATCTTGAGGGTTTGTGCCTGTATCCTCAGTACAGAGGGGAGTGTGACTGAGATGATTCGTCTTGCTCAGGAACTGTTGAAGGGGCTGGGGTGTTTGCCTGGAATTAAGACGACTTTTAGAGAAGGTTGGTTGCCAGATAAGCCAGAGATGAGGTACCCGAGGGATCACACGGCCTCAGAGGGCACAGGCCTGGAGGCCGTTGCACCCTTGTTCTCCTTCGGGCCCTCCGCCGGCCTTCCCTCAGAAAGCCCGCTGTGACAGGGGCCTCCCGGAGTGAGCGCGGGGCGGCAGAGCGGGGCGGGCCGCAGCAGGCGTGCGCGTGGAGGGGTGGGTGGGGCGCGGAGGCCGGCGTGCGCCCCGTGCTGCTGGGGCGCCTGGACCGCCTCGCCGCGGGAGTGGGGTCTGTGCAGCTCCAGGACTCTGTGCGACTGCAGTGAGGAGCCTCTTTCCTATAAAATACTTACTTAGTAGCATACTCACTTACGACAAGCAAATCCAGGGGTGCATTAGTGCTGCTGAACGAGGCAGTCTTACAGGAACTGGGGGATGAAAGTCATTTCTTACTCATCTTCCTCATACGTCAGAATAACACGTGTCCTGTCAGATTCAGCAACACCCTGCGTGCCCTTAGAGCTGGGTCTACATCTTTTGTGTTAAAGGTGGCATGGGCTTCCCATTGTAAACACTTGGAGCAGAGCCAGTGACGGTGGGTCTGTCTCCATTTACCCTGATCCTTGATCTTTCGGAAATGCTCAGGGCCTCTTCTGACCACCACCCCGTGTTCAGTGACAGTCCTCTGTCCTGGTTGGTTCGGGGCACAAGCACCTGTGGTTATTGTGTGTCCATGGGGCTTTTAGAAGTGTGGGAGCACTCACCACTTCTGGGGACACAGAAAAGCAGCTCTCAGTAGGCAGGCTGAAGGGCATCTAGTTTTGCACTATTAGGGCCTCCTGAATGGCACTGGCTCTATGTTAACCTGCGCTTCCGCTTTTGGGGGGGGGAGGGGGGGCGGCAGAGAGGTCCCCCGGGACACCTAAGTTTGTGGTGAGTCTGTGGATTCAGAACCAGACTTGACCAGTGGCCTGCAGGCCGGGCACGCTGAGCATCTCTTGACCTCATCGAGAATTCGGGCAAGCCCAGAGAAGCCCTGTTTTGTCACCAATGACAGGCACCCTGCAGCTGGCCGATCTGCTTCTGTTTGCAGATTGAAATATGTTTTCTGTGGCATTTTGCCATCTTCTCTCTCTCTCTCCCAGAACGTCATTGGTTTCAGAACATTAAAAGGAAAGAGGAGAGCTAGACTGAGAGACCCTCCCCTTAATGTGAGCTTAGTGCAAGAGACCCTTTTTCTGCCCACGCTCGTTTCCTCTGGCCTGGCTTCGTTCTCAGCCTGGGAGGTTGAGCTTTGCCCTCGCTGCCCCTCTCGTCCTGCCCTGCTTGGGTTCCCTGTGTCCAGATCCCACTCTCCACATTTGACTGCAGTTGATCATCTGACCCTGACCCCCAGCATTGGAGTTGGCTTGGTCTGACTGTTCTTAAACTTGGGGGCAGCACCTTGGTCCCTGAGAGGCAGTGTCCTTCAGGGCAGGGATCCTTTGGTTTCCAAGTTTACTAAGTTTTAGAATGTCTCTGAACAGGAGGTACCTGTGACAGTGTTTACCAAAGCTCTTTTTTTATAGGTTATTTTTGGGGACACATCTTTGTTACCCCACAAGCCTTTTAATCATGGTGATGATGTCAAGAATTGTAGACAACTTGCTGGAGAAAACAAGTTTTATAGTAGAGGCACAAGTGAAATTCCATCTAAGCTAATTACCTACCTTATTTTGAAATATTTTCATTCATGGTTTCTTGTTTGTTTATTTTTTTTTTAAAGATTTTATTTATTTATTTGACACAGAGAGACCCAGCGAGAGAGGGAACATAAGCAGGGGGAGTGGGAGAGGGAGAAGCAGGCTTCCCGTGGAGCAAGGAGCCAGATGTGGGGCTCGATCCCAGGGCCCCGGGATCATGACCTGAGCCGAAGGCAGACGCTTAATGACTGAGTCACCCAGGCACCCCATGGTTTCTTGTTTAAATCTTGTTACTTGCTTAAATCTCTCTTACTCTGACAAAAGTCCAGTCTCTTTGTGTGTCATAGAAAAGAGTGGTTATTTATGTGTGTTCTATGCACTGTGACTCTGGAAAGCATTTAAAGTTAGATCTTCTTTTTTCTTCTGAATGAATCATTCCAAATGTATTATTCTTTCCTCATTGTTTCTTTCTCACACCTCATTTTTCAGACTTTCTCCAGGATTTCCACATCTCCCAGAAGCCTACAACCCTGAGCTAGGTCATTACGCTAGCAACACTTTGCCCGGTGCGTGGAAGGAATGAGGAGACGGACTTTTGTTTCAGGGTTTCCCTGTATGTAGTTAGAACTTTGGGGTCTTCCAAGTGATTCAGTTGTGTTTGTGACTGCTGCTGGGGTGTGTGCACAATGTCCCGTGAGGCTTCGATGGTCTTCCAGGCTTCTCCCTACCCCATTTCCCAGCTTACGTTCCGTATTTCCCGCTCTGTGCATGTCTTGTGCCCAACTGTGATTTCAGCTTATTGCCACTTGGGGGCATTTTAGGTTCTGGTGATTAACCTCGAGAACCTGAATTGAAGGTTTGCAGCAGAACCACCCACATGTTGCTGAAATGCTGGGCGAAATGCTGGGTGATGTGGGTACGGAGCTGGGGTGGTGGTAATAAGATGGGGAGGACGCAGCCCCTCCCTGACTTAGTGAGTGATCGTAAATCACTGTCACTGTGGTAACTTTACCTGAAGAGGGATTTACATACCTGCATGGCAGTTGTGTTTTTCAGAAACGGAACCACCTTTGTTTCCCATGATGGCTGTAGATTGAGAAGGTAGAGCTAGAATCACTCTTTGTACAAAGAAAGGGTGTTTAGAGCCTTAGACTCTTGGGGAACTGAACACACGTGGCTTCATTTAAAACTGTATTTTTGACTGTTAGATAAGCTCACGTTCCTCGTAGGATGCCGTAGGAACGAATTCTTCTCTAATGATGGTTTGACTTGGTGAACTTTCTTTTCCTTTCTGGGTGTTACAGCAGTGAAGGGACACGCCTGTGCCCGGCCTCATGATGAATTTTCTCCTGACACACCCGGGACGTGGGGAGTGTCGGAGTTCCCATGCTGTCATCGGTCACGTTGTGTCCCAGCTTGCCTTGCAGACTCCAGATTCTGTGGATGATTAGGGGAAACAAAATAAAACACGCTCCAGGAAAAAAAAAAAAAAAAGGAACCCAGCAAAGGAGTAGCTCAGCTGTCACTTTAATGAGTTGCCCATGCAGCTATTAATCCCCGTGGCTTCTCCACTCTGTTTTTATCTCACTGTATTGATGAGGCAGTTAAGCTAGATACACATTGTTTTTGTGACTATTAAAGCTTTTGAGGATATGTGGTGATATCGGAAGTTAGGCTTTCTTTTTCTAATCAGGAAGGAGTCAGGTTTTTACTTTATTCAGGACCATCTCGCCTGCCCGAAGCACCTTCCTAAGCTGGGCTTTAGGGAGTGGCAGGGAGGCTGTCCGTGATCCCACTAGCGACCTGGGTGGGTTTGTTAAGACACGGTGGGGACACTGCCTTAATGTCCCCTCACAAAGTGCTGTGGAATGTTCTGGCTGTGGTCGGAGCTGAGCAAGGTCGATCCTGTCTTTGTTATCTAAGTCAGAACCACCATTTCCTTCCAGCAGACAAATGTGCGGGGAATTAATTCTGGAAACAAAGGTAGGTTTTGTAGGCTTTGTGGTTTCTACAGGATCCTGTGATGGATTTCTTGGAATGTTAACACCTCTTTATCTCTCTGTTTCTTGATAATCCAGTTACCGGAAAAACTCATAAGCAAATACAACTGGATAAAGCAGTGGAAACTTGGACTGAAATTTGAGGGGAAGAGCGAGGACCTGGTTGATAAAATTAAGGAGTCCCTCACATTGCTAAGGAAGAAGGTTTGGAATCTGTAGTTTTTTTTTGCTCTGATAAGTGCAAAACTCTCACTCCTGATCTCCCCAGCAGACCACTTCTTAGTCCTCACGTAGTGGATTGCCAAATGCCCATGGCTGGTATTTAGACAACATAATTTGAAGGAACATAAACTCTTCCTGTGAAGTCTTTGGTAAAATCGAGAAATATTGATACCATTTATCGTGTTTAGTGAAATGTTTAACTTTCTTAAAAGGAAATCTTAAGTGTGGTCTTTGTTATAAGACATACTGACAAGTATCAGGGATAGTCTGTATTTAGTCTCTATTTCTTAGAGTATTATCAATGATGTGAATTCATATTTATTAAATTCTTTCCAGTTATGTTCATGTTTTAAGATTCTGTCCCTTTTTATTAGACTGGTTTTCATTTCTGAATGATTGTTAGAAACTTGTCTTTATTTTTTCTAAAGGCTTATTTATTTAGATTCAGTAACTTGTCTTCCCTTTTTTTTCAAGATTTATTTATTTTAGAGAGCACGAGTGGGAGGGGCAGAGGAAGAGGGAGAGAGAATCTCAAGCAGACTCTTGCACTGAGCATAGAGTCTGAGTCGAGTGGGGCTCGATCTCACGACACTGAGATCACGTTCAGAGCTGAAACCAAGAGTCAGATGCTTAACTGACTGCACCACTCAGGCACCCCAGTAACTTGTCTTTTGAAAACTTTCCTGAGGGTTTCTCTGAAACAGAATTATAGGGTGAACTTGGTCAGGTGATTCCCAGTGATTTGGTTATTAAAATACTCCCTTTCTGGAGTATTCCATGGGTTTTGGAGGTCCTGCTTGTACACTGGCCCACCTGGACCACTAGGTTGCTTGGCTTGGAAGCTCTCCACACCAGGAACCCTGAGTTGAGAGCCTGCTGATTACTCCAGGCTTTGTAGATGGGGGTTGGAGGGCTGGTAAGGAGGCGTCAGACAGCTTTCAGGAGTCCTTTAGCACTTACCCAACATGTTGATCTGTTTCCTCCAGTATGGTCTGCCACACAGTTAGACTTTCAGCTCCATGAGAGTCTGTCCTGCTCATTCCTTTCACCCAGTGTCGAGCACCAAGCCTGACACATAGGCATTTGGTAAATATATTGTTTAGTGAATGAACTGAGGGCCTTGACCTCCTGGAACCTAGTTTTTATTTATAAAGATAAGTGTTTCATGGAAAGTCTAGCGATTAAAAAATTGTGACAGGAGAAGGAAATAGGGATTCTGTTCTCTTTGCCTCTTGGAGTGGAGCACGGAGTTTGCAGGGGCTGGGGACCCCAGGGTCTAGGTTAGGTGAGGACTGAGAGCAGGGCTCTGGCTGTGTGGGTAAACAGGAAGGCTCTTCAGTTCAGCCACTGGTGACAATTTCTTTTTCATCCGTTTTAAGGTCTTGTGAAAGTGTAATTTTTGCTGTATTAGGTGTGTATGCTGTAAATAGATCCTCATTTTGGGGAATGTTTTAAGTGTTTCCAATTTACAATAACATTAAAATTATTCATTAATAATCTAAGCCAGCATTACTAGTCCTTCCTATGTGCCAGGCTGTGCACTAAATGTTTCATGTGTTATTTAATTCTCATAACTACCAAGATGTTGTTGCTGTTGTTATCCCCATTTTAAAGATGAGGGCATTAAGGCCCAGATGTCGGTTAGTGCCCAGCAAAAGCCACCAACTGCTTGGTAGCAAGGCCTTCATTCCATCCTGACTCTGACTCTAGAGCCATGCTCTTGACTGCCAGCTGGGTCTACTTCTGGCAAATAGGAGACGCTCCAGCTTTCAACCACATACTGAAGAGAATCCTGTGGTACAGTCATTACCATTAAAATTTACTATTGAATTTAGAATTTTAATGGCTTTTTTGAGAGGAACAATAGTTACCGGTTATTCATAAGGACTAGTTCATGTTGGTATCTCTTGTCCTCATTCACTTTTACTTAAAAGCACATATATTTATAGAGTTTTCTCGTTCACTTAAAAGTTTGCCTATGTTTGCCATATTCCTTAAGTACTCTGCTTTATTCTTAAGCAGGAGTCAGTAAAAATTTCCTTAGTGGATATATTCATTTGAAACTCCATGTATATTTTTAGGAAGTTAGAGGGATGAGTTTAGTAAGCTAACATTCAAGAGACCTCACAGTCTTCCTTGCCCATCTTAATTTTTGCAGGTTGGCTTGGTGTTTCTGGGTGGTAAGTGCTCCCGTAAGCCCCTTGAAGGCAGGTATAATTTTAGTTACCCCTCACAGTTTCACACACAGCCCTCACACACGCACCTTATTAGCTCCTCCATAAGTATTTCTGATTGGTCCAATTTCATTGTCTAGGAAGTTAGGGGAGGTGAAAGTTCTATTCCATAGCATCAGTGCTTCTCCTTAGTGCATTGTACTTTTTTTTCAAATTAATGGGGGAAAGGCTGAATAAGGAATTTGTGTGGTCTGAAGAGTACCATTGTTTGAGCTAGAAACTTGAATGTTGTGAGCGTTGGTACATGACCCATGGTCGCCTACTTTTGAAAATAATTTTGTGCTCCTAGTATGGAAGTATACCAGGGGTTTTTAGAACAAACATTTAATTGTTTCATAACTTTCTTGTTATAGTGGGCAGGCTTGGCGGAACTAAGAACTGCCGAAGCAAGGCAGATAGCTTGTGATGAACTGTTCACAAATGAGGAAGAGGAATATAGCCTCTATGAAGCTGTAAAATTTCTAATGCTAAACAGAGCCATTGAACTATATGATGATAAAGAGAAGGGAAAGGAAGTTCCATTTTTCTCTGTGCTTCTGTTTGCTCGGGACACATCAAATGATCCTGGACAGCTGCTAAGGAACCATCTAAACCAGGTGGGACACACCGGTGGCCTTGAACAGGTAAGTTGTGCCTTTGGATGTGTATTAGTCCAAAATAGCAGCTTTAATCATTAAACATTATTTCACAGCTTTTGTAGGTCAGGAATTCTGGAGCACCTTAGTTGTGTGGTTTTGGCTTGGGGGATCTCAGGAGGGTGCAGTCCTGTGTTGTTCAGGGCTGCAGTCATCTGAGGGCTCGACTGGGCTGGAGGATCCACTTCTAACATGGTGCAACACCTGGCTGTTGGCAGAGGCCTCATGCGTAGTTTGGAGGAGGGTTTAGTTTCTTGACACCCGGGCCCTTCCATAGCAGTGCTTGAGTGTCCTTGGGACACAATGGCTGGCTTCTCCCAGACAGTGAAGTGATCCAAGAAGAGAGCAAGGAAGAAGCCACAGTGTGTTTATGATCTCATCTTGGAAGTTACACATTCTTGTTTACACCATAGTCTGTTTATTAAAAACAAGTCACTGAATCCATCCCACACTCCAGGGGAGAGCTTTAGGTTCCATCCACCTTTTCAGGTGGGGAGGGCAAGAGAATCGTGAGCCCGTTTCGTAACCACCACGTTTATTTCAGCCTGGGCTTTCTTCTGCAGGATGCTGGATGGGATTGGTACCCTCGCGCCTGGCAGCCTACAAATAAATGAAGCAGAGGGTCTTGTTATTTAATCTTGGCAGCTGTAGCCATATTCGATAGTGTCCTTTAAAAATAGAATGGGAGTCACCTTGAGCCAGTAGAGACCAGCCTGCTCCCGGATCTTTTACACATATGCTAAGTTTGGAGTTCTGTGCAGAGACCCAGTGCAGTGCTGTCCCGTGACTCACCACACCCTGCACTATCTATCTTTGGTGGGTGCTCACTGTGTTATCTTAAAAAGCTTAAGTCTTTGTTAGTGGACTAGTCGGCTACTAAGTAGCATTTAAGGCTATGCATCCCAAGTGCACCCTTTGTGGTGTGTAGCAAAGGACAAAGGCTGATGGCACTGCCAGGTCAGGGCGGATTGAAGAGGATTGCTTCAAACAAGTATCTGCACTCAGAGTGTAGGCTCCTCCTGTCTCCCGAACCACAGCGCGGCCCTTCAGTACAGAGCCTGGGGCAGTGTTAGTCAGTCAGTCTGCATGTTAGACCGAAGTGAGTTCTTGTGGAGTCCTCGTGAAAGCTACTGTAATGGCGAGTCCCATTTTTAAAACATAACAGCTATATTGAGATATAATTTACATACCGTAAAGTTTATCCTTTTGAAGTGTGCAACTCAGTGGTTTTTAGTGTGTTTACAGAGTTGGGCACCCGTCACTGTAGTCTAATTTTAGACTGTTTTATCACCCCGAAAAGAAACCCTAGACCAGTCGGTACTAATTCTCCCTCCCCTGGCCCTAGGCAGCCACCAGTCTACTTTCTGTAGATTTGCCTGTTCTGGACATTTTGTAGCAGTGGAATCGTACAATATGTGGTCGTTTGTGACTCACTTCTTCCACTCAGCATCAGGTTCTCAAGACTCATCCATATCGCAGCACACGTCACAAACGATATTCCAGCGTAGGGACCGACCGCATTCATCCGTCAGCTGATGGCCGTTTGGGGTCTTTCTGCCTTTTAGCTATTATGAATAATCCTGTTCTGAACATTTATGTACAGGCTTTTTGTGTGGACACATATTTTCATTTCTTTGGGTAGATACCTGGGATATACTTCTTTTTTTCATTAATTGAAGTTTATGTAACATAAAATTAACTATTTTAAAGTATATGACTCAGTGGTTCTTAGTACATTTATCAAGTTCCAAAACATTTTCATCACCCCAAAAGAAAACTTGGTACATGTTAAGTAGTCATGCCTCATTATCATCTGATTCTAACTGTTCTAGTGGGTGTGGAGGGGAATCTCATTGTGGTTTCGGTGTGCGTTGCTCTGATGACTTCTCATGTGCTCATTGCCCATTTGCATATCCCCTTTGGATTAATGTCTGTTCTATTCAGATCCTTTGCCCAATTTTTAAACGGGTCATTTTTTTAAATTGTTGAGTTATAAAAGTTCTTTATATATTCTGGATACAAGTCCCTTCCCAGATATGTAGCCCACTTTCGATGATCTGCTTATTTGTGACAGTCGTGTAGGGAAGGCTGGGGGCCGGGCCCACGCGGAGGAGGGAAGGTTGTGGCGAGGCCGGGCTGCGCGGTGCCCGGGACTGTGGGCGTGGAGCAGGTGGTGGTGAGCTGCGTCTGGTAGGGTGGCTTCCCTCCGCTCACCTCTTTGCTCTCTTTCCCAGGTTGAAATGTTCCTTCTTGCTTACGCTGTGCGCCATACCATTCAGGTGTACCGGCTTTCCAAGTACAGCACTGAAGAGTTCATCACGGTCTACCCCACTGATCCGCCCCTGGACTGGCCGGTGGTGACGCTGATCGCCGAAGATGACCGGCACTACAACGTCCCTGTCAGAGTGTGCGAGGAGACGAGTCTGTGAGGGACACGCCGGGACAGCCTGGCCACACGGACGAGGGCCACAGGCAGCAGCCCCTTGGCTCGGGCCTTGGGTCTCCAGGTCTCTCAGAGGGACCTGTGGGAACTCTTGGGCACCGTGAGCCAAGCTGGACTGGGCTGTTCTGAAGACAACTTCTGATAATTAAACAAGTGTTTTCCCTCATCTTTGATGCAATATATTTCAGGGGGGCCTTCAGAGCACTTCTTTTGGAAGGTACAAACTACATCTTCTCCATAACGCAGGTCTTTTGTATCAGACGATACTCATTTTGGAGAGGAATGTATTCTTTATGTCTCAGAATCAAACTCTTTAATTGTAAACTGGCTCTCCATTTTTCCTAAGGTAGTAAGTCTCTGTTTTGGCGGTGATGGGTCTCTGCGGTGCCCTTCCTCTGGACGGGAGTCTGTTACGGACACAGTCCTCACGTCCTCTGATAGTCTTGTTGAGCGTTGGTTTGGATTTACATATTAATTAAAGCTATTCTAAGCAGATGGTCTCATAGAAGATAAAAAACTGGGTCCAAAAAGGAGTTACTTAAAGGCTGGAGAAGGAGCCGCCAGAGGGATGTGACGGCACCTGGAACTCCTGACTCAGAATGTGACAGGTGCCTGAGGTCACGGCCACACCTGGTCGGGTGCCTCATGCAGGTGCTGCGCTGTCAGCGGGGTGAGCACTGCTGGTAGTTGAGCTCTGGCGTCGGGCTCTTGATTCTCCGTTTCGTAGATGTGCCATTTTATAGTCAGAACAGCGCCGAGATCCCCCTGCTCTTTTAGAGGAGGAAGCCAGGGCCCGATGACTTCAGGCACTCTCATCTGAGTTCGGCGAGGGGGGGAGAGGGGGAGGGGGGCTGGACCTAGGTCTGCCTGTGCCCTCTCCACAGGCTGTTTTTGAGGGTGCTTCCACTGCCCAATTCATGTTCCTGCCAGGGGATGAGTCATAGCAAAGTGTCTTAAGATTTTTCATGAGTAAGATGAAACAGAAGCAAGTACTAAAACCAAGTACGGAAGTGGGGCCAAGCTGCATTGGCCTGTGATTTGGTTTGGGAAGCCTGAGGGAGGAGGGAGTGTTCCTGGCAGTGAGTGAGTGCTGCCCAGAGGCCTGGTTGAACGCAGTTAGGGCCGGAGTCCTCCACAAGGGGCATGGGCTGTGTCTGTTTTCCCCCAGGGACCAGACACATCACTCCAGGGCTGGATCAGCAGCACCTGCATGGGCTCAGCCCATGAAGGTAGTATCACCCTGAGGTACCAAGCTTTATTTTATAATAAAGTCTTTATTTGATTCAATTTAATATAGTTAATAAGCTATCACATGTTTTTGGGGAGTGGCAAACCTTTTTTGAAAATGTAAGTTTTGCTTTATACTTAAAATTCTTCTAAGAAAACTCAGAGGACAAACAAAACTACGCAGACTGTTACATTAGTATTTTCCCATTACCTCATCAGTAATACCACAGTTTGGGAGGCCTTTATTCTTTATAGAGTGTTGTGTTTGAATCGGGTTCTGCTCCGAATGTGCATGAATGCGTTGGAGAGGCTTTGTGGTTTTCACTGTGAAATGTAATGGTGCCTCGAATAAGGAGGTACCTAGAAGCCAAATTAAAGTAATAATAATGACTTCTTATTGGCTTTGATGTTTCATTTTAGGATTTGTAATTGTACAGTGGGAAATGCTTACTGTTCATTCTGGAACATTTTTTAGAGCACTTAAAATGTTTCGGCACAAGGCAGTGGGGGTCTCTGTCCTCCGGGGGGTTCACTGAGTCTGACTGTTGGTCCATACCTACTATTCAACTTAATAATACTCATGACCATCTTTACATTTTGAAAATGTTCTAATCTTAGTGAACTTGAACTGAACTTTTGGGCAACTTAATTGTTTACATGCGTACTTTTTTCTTGTTCCTGTGTGTGGTATTGTTAGAGCGTGTGGAAACTGTGGTCTTCACCACCACAGTGATGCAAGTTTGAAAGCATGCGTTCAGGTGGCTTTCTGACCCAAGGCCTAATGGACTCTGCTCTCGGCCTGTCGTGCAGGCTTAGTGGGATCAGAGCATCAGAAAGGCAGAGCTTTCAAGAAACAGTATAAATGATTGGCCGACTTTAAAAAATACCGCTTCTTCATTGTAACATGCAACTTCAGTTGCCCAGAATCTTAATTCCATGAATCATTCCTGGTCATGGGCTGGTCAGGTGGCAGCAGCAGGGGATAGAAATTGCATTGAGACCAAAATGGATGCAGGATAATCTACTTAGAGGGGTCTCTAAAATGATAGAGCGTTCTAGGAAAAGAGAAAGCACCGGTAACTACACTGGGCTTACTTTCATTCTCTGAGCTTATTGCAGGAGTTCAGAGATTTGGACCCTATGGTCTTGGCAGAAAGATGATCCTCATCTTAAGCAGGCACGACTTAGATCTTTGAACTTATTTAAGGCGCACTGAAACCTGGAAGACGGTCCCTCTAGCAAGTTCCCTGGAATTAACATTGCTTCGTCAGGACCTCTTCTGGCTCCTCCCCTCACCTGCTTAGCTCCTCCTGCACACACAGCACGCACTGGTTTCACTCCTTCCTGCAGGTGGAACGGCCATGACCACAGGGGAGGACGAGAGGCCAAGGTGTGGGTTTGCACTTGTGCTCCCGACCTAGGTGGGGTTTGATCTGAATCTTCCTTAGAATACAGCATATCGGAGCATGTTTTAGACGCACCGGACGGGACTGACGTGCTTTCCTTGTGGAGCCATGGACACTGGTACTTGATGTTCGCTACTGAGCGGCCTAAGGTCTGATGCAAGTTGTCAGGCATTGCCTTGGGATCCTTTCATTATTCGGTTCCTTCCAGTTGTAGGGCTTAGCAGGTAAAAATCTCAGGCCACATGAGTCTTAACACCTCTGTCAGAAGAAACATCTTTTGTGGGTTTTTATGTGCTTTTTTTTTTTTTTTTTTGAGAGGCTGTGTTTTCCCTCCTGTCCTGCCGCCCCTCCCACCAAGGTGCCGTCTCACCTCTGTGTCCGTGGGCCGCTTCCCGAAGGTCTCCTGGAGAACAGCTGTTATGTGCTCTCTCTCTTGCCTTTACTGCTTGGCCCTCTTGCTATTGCTGCAGATACATCAGACTCCAATAGACTTTCCTGGCTGTCTCCTCTTTCTGATGTTAAAATAACGTTTGGTTGTTTCATTTTCTCTCTTTATTAAGCAGTACTTTGTAGGTACTCCCCCTTGAAAGCCCAGAAGTATTTTCAGAAGTCTACACCTGCAGGGAATCCTGTTTGTAGGCCTCCATAGAAATAAATAACTTTTTAAAAAAAGCCCGTGACTACTTAAAACAATGAAAAGGAGGTCCTCGGTGTGAGTGAGGTGCATCTGAAAAGTGTGTGAAAAGCATAGAATCCCCATACCATTCAGCAAAAGGCAGGGCAGAGTGTCAGGTAGCTTATAAAAGTGGCCCAAGGAACTGTAGGAAGTGAATTGAAGAAGGAACTGATTTTAGAGTAAAAATGTCACTTAAAACAACAGGGGCGCCTGGGTGGCTCAGTTGGTTAAACGCCTGACTCTTGATCTTGGCTCAGGTCGTTGCCCACGTTTGGCTCTGTGCTGGGTGTTAAGCCTACTTCAGAATAAAACAAGAAGACAAATGGCCGACAGACCTCCTGGCCTGTGTTATACGTGGATGAAAATCTGAATGGGTAGAAGGACTTCTGTGTATGGATTCTGCAGATCACTTTTCCTAAAATGTATGACGTTCCCTGTTTCACGGAAGTACAATGTTTAGTGCTTAACTCTTCTGGAAAACCCTGGTGATCTCTTCTGGGGAGGTAGAGAGACCAGGGAGCCAGTGCTGAGTTGTGCAGAGAAAAGACAAAGGCAGCTGACGATTAAGGCCTTTGCCATTCAGTTAATAACGTGAGGCCTGGAAAAGCCCCAAACTAAGCTGGTCAGGCTGTCTGTGGCCGCGGTGGGGCGGGGGTGGGAGCAGTAAGGGTAAGGTGGCCGTGGCCCTGCCCGGGAGGGGCAGGTCCCTATCAGTGGGTCCGCACCCGGGTCCCCGCGGGGCCCAGCAGCACTGTGGAGGGCCTGAGGGCGGTTGTCCCACTTGTCTTGTTTCCATGGTAAATTGAAATAGTTACTAGGAATGGTGGAATGGGTTAGTCCAGTCCGGAACTATAGATGTGTTCCTTGCATTGAAGTACCATATCAGCAAACCATTTTATCACATAATGCCTCTGTTCCCAGGCCTGTGGCCACCTGTGTATTTAAATATTTTGAATGCGCCGGACTAGCCAGGGCTATTCATGGAGGAGAACCCCGGCTGGAGTTTTGTTTCAGTCACATTGATTTCTTGGGTGTAAGTCTGGGTCAGGAATGAAATCGTCAGAACATGGTTAATACAAGGAAGGAAAAGATATGGGGCTCGAAATATCTTTGGTCTTGGCGGTCATTCTTCTAGTAACCAGGGGTGGTTGAGCTTAATTGTGAACTTCAAAATCATTTTTTTGTACTTAGATTTAAGAGCTTTTCTATAATAAGAAATGCCTTGATCTGTATGCCCATAAATGGTGCTAACATATGGTACCCTTTACAGGAGCTCCCGCAGTCCGGGGGACTGTCCATCACTTCTGAGTGTTTCCATGTGGGCACAAAGCCAAAACGAATGTATTTAATGAGCTCCCTCATTTCCGTTGTTCTTCTGAGAATGTTTTGGTATTGTTACTTGCATTTTAGCAGCTTCTGACTTTCTGTATTGTGAGTTTGGAGAGGGTAAATCTTCCTTCCCCGGGGGCTGGGCTGTGCGCGGCGCAAGGCCGGGAGCTCGCCGGGTGAGCCTGGCCCTACTCATCTGGGCCTGCTTAGCAGTCTCCTCTGTTTACACTGTAAAATGTCAGCATTTGTCAAAAACCTGTTCTCTGAGAAACGTGCTCCTGAGGCTCAGCTCGTGTGGGGCTGTGCTTCCCACCTGCGGCTGTGGTGGGGTGCCTGGCTTGGGGGTGGGGGGTTCCCCCTGTGACTTGTTGACTCAGGTCTTCACTGGTGGAGGCTGAGCCGACTCAGGGCTTCACTGTTGATCCCCTTTAGCAAACTTGGCCACTGAGGATTGTACACATAAATCACCAAAAATAAATGTAGAAAATAAAAGATCAGAAGCTTGGCTGTGTTGCTGTGTTGCCTTTGAGGACTTTGGGCAATTCGGGTCTGATACTGTAACTTTCTAGGCGCCGCCACCCCCCCCCCCAAGCCCCCCCCGGCCAGGCCTGTGGTGCCTGGGACTTTATGGTGTCAAACCCATAAGGAAGTGCTGCAAAATAATGAGGTGCCTCGTTCTGGACGTGGGTCTGGATTCAGTACCAGCCAGTCCTCTCGCCCGTGGTAGCGGTGGAGTGAGCACGCACTGACAGAGCCTCTGAGGAAGATCCGTGGGCCTGCAGGGCCCGGCCGCAGCCACAGTCCTGGCCCAGCCTTGCCGGGCGTTTGCCCAGGAGAGGCCCGTGGGGCCTGGGACGTTCTGGGTGGGTGAGAAGTTTGGTGACCGTGGTGATGGTACTTTACACGCACTGTTACAGTGTAGAATATTGTAGCTTAGGACGGTGCCTTCCACATACTTCTGGTGCCATCTCCCCAGATCAAGAACTAGAGTGTAGTTTAGGGCAGATGAAATGCGGTCAGGTTGTGACATGCTGTGCTCTTCACTGGGGAGGTGACACTCTCTGAAAATCTCGGAGAGAGCACTGAAGATAAAAGGCCAACACCTCGGTAATTGTTGGTTTATGTACCTGACGATCACATCCTAATTGTGCCAGGTCATGAGGAACATGGTATGCTATTAAGGTTTTAAAAATATCTTAAAAGCATACAGTCAACACCCCTGAATAGTTCCAGTTTTCATAAGTAGTGCTATAATAAGCATTCTCATTCATGAATCTTTTTAGGCATTTCTAGATTCAACATGTGTAAAGCTCTTGAAACCTATTTCCAGTCTACCCTTGCAAGTATTTTCGGGCTCACGGGGAGGTACTGGAGGGCCTGCTTCCTTGTTCCCCGAGTGATACTGTACTAGGTGTGATTTCATTTTTAACTTTGACGATTCAGCAAGGAAAAAAAAGTGGAAAGAGAGACATCTAGTTTTAATTGGCTTTTGATTCTGGTAATGGTGGACATTTTCCCTAGATATTTATCGGTCATTTGGATTTCTTTCCTGCTTTGCCTGTTCATGCTCACCCATGACGTTAATCTCCCTAGTTGAGGGTGGGCTTGAAACATCTTGCCAAAGTGTGGCCTGAAGAGGTGCCTTTGATGGACATTTCCACTGGGGACTAGGGGCGCCAATTTCCTTAGGCCCCTGCCAATGCTGAGCTCTATCGTAGTTTTTGATCTTTGCTGAGTTGGTAGTTGGACATCCAGTTTGCGTTCCTGTACTGAGTGAGGTTGAACCTGCTTTGGTTTGTAGAAGCCATTCATGGGTCATTTTCTGGAAGCTCACATCCTTTGCCCATCTGCCGTACTTTCTGTCTAGACTGTCATCTGTGAGGGTACCTTTGGTTCTTGCTTCAGTATTTCACAGAGATTTAGGGTAGGAAGCATCGAGAAGGGAAGGCTGACGGGTGATCGCACATCCATGTTGAGCTCTTTTGATTGCAGTTGACAGCTGGCTTAGGTAGTCTTAGTTCACGGAGGGCTTGACCTTCATCAGCACGAAGTGGTGTTGGAGCTGAGACCCCCTCAGGAAGTGCTGCGCAGGTGTCCTGGGGGGAGCACATCCCAGGGAGGAAGTTGGGAATGCCTCCTTTTTCTCCAAAGAGTGCCTGCCCAGTTCCAAACTCCAGATGCAAGGATGAGCTGGCTGAGTCTTCCCCTCCCTGTCCTTCCGAGACCTTCTCCACCTATCCCCAACCTTCACATGGCTCATGTCCATCTGTAACAGGTGAGCTGAATGGCAGGACTCCAAGGACAGAATCACAAAGCAGTTTTGTCTTCCAGTGTTCGAGAGGTAATCAGTAGGGGAACTTCCCCCACCCCTGGATGAAAACTCAACGCTGGGCATCCATGACTCTCCTGAGCACCCTCGGATAATAAAGAAAGCTTACAGGAGGGCCTGGGTGGCGCAATCACAGTCGGTTAAGCATCTGACTCTTGATTTTGGCTCAGGTCGTGATCTCAGAGTCCTGAGATCGAGCCCCGTGTCGGGCTCCGTGCTCAGTGCAGAGTCTGCTTAAGATTCTCTCTCCCTCTCCCTCTGTGCCCCCCCCCCACTCCAGCTCACTCTTGTGCTCTCTCTCTTTCTCTAAAATAAATCTTAAAAAACTTAGGCATTTTACGTTGCCAAATGTGATTCCTGTTCAGAAGTTGGGATACCCCATCTCGTCTAAGAGTCAAAGCTATGGGTAGTCCCTGATCACCCCAACTGGCCCTCCAGAGTTGGAGCAGGAGGGCAGGGGGAGCAAAGATCTTACTGGTCGCTGTCCGAAACTGGCCTCGCTGCTGGGCCTGGCCAGGGCGTCGTTCTTGTTCTCTTGTGGTGTGGGGTACTTGCAGGGGTCACTGGAGACCCCTCTGCCCCTCCTCCGGCCTGCAGCTCAGCCTTGCATGAGCACTTCCCTTGATGTGGCTAATCCTCTCTCCTACCCACAGCTCCTCCTTTGCAGCTCCTCGGGATCCAGTGATACCTCCAGCTTCCTTCTTCTAAGCCCTGGTCACCCCCTCAAGACGACCCCAGGTCAGCTTGTTATCAGTGTAGCTCACGTCTGGCTCATGGGGAAGACTTTGCAACTTCTGCCTTGCCAACCTTGGCACTTGCCGGCCAGCCCAATGCCCCCTCTCCCTTGGCTCTCTCTTCTGGCAGATTTGACAGGGGAGTCAGACCCCAGGACACTGGGTCCCCACCACTAGGGGCCCATTTCAAGCTCGCAGTGTTTCCTGAAGAGCCCTATCACTATGCTTAAGGTGTCAAGAGACCCCTGCCCTCCCCAACTCACACATGTGCACACATCCCTGAGCAGGAGAAGGGCTCAGTATAACTCTGCAAAGAAACCATCTCTACAAATTATCTTTTTGAGTATCTGCTCTTTGTTCTTTTATGCCCTCATGGCGGGTGAGGATGAGAGAGGGAACAGGTTTTGGAATGGGCCAGGCATGAAAACACCTGGAGCAGGATGCTGGGCTCCTGCAGGAGTCCCCATCTTGTGATGCTGCCTCTCCTTGGGTGTTAGCATCCACCTTTCTGGTTGGGGCCTGTTTATGACATGTAGCCCAAGCTCAGCCTAGTGCCCACCCAGGTAAGTGTGAGGTCCTCCTTGTGGCAACCCAATGCCCAGAGTGAGAGGAAGGGCCAGCTTGGAAAAGCAAGGAGGTAGTGGGGGGAGGTGGCCAGCCTGCTAGGAGTGGTTGGGCAGGTTGTGTACTGCAAAACTCCAGGAGGTGTCATTCACTTCACAGCCCAGGGGGACACATGAGCCTGAAGGCTCCTGTAGCATCCTGCCCTGGGCGACCAGGAGCACCTGAGCTAAGCCAGAGGGACTAAGGATGCTGAGGAGGGACAGAAGTGAGAGCTACCAGGAGAGAGAACTGCCAGGGTTTGTGACTTGATTGAGGGAGGGGTGGGGCGTGGAGGAGGCCTCTGGGTGGGTGATAATGTGACTCATCTAGATGGAAGTCCGGAGGAAGCAGGGACAAGGTGGTGAGAAAGTGTGCAGGGAGGCGTGTAAGGGCCTAGGCCCCTCTGGGACCCCTCAGGTTGGCAGCTGACTGGTTTGAAATGCAGGAACATGTCCGGGCTGGAAAAACTGCCCTGGGGATCACCAGTGCGTATTTGGAACTAGAGACAGGCCCAGATTAGGTCACCCGGGAGCACGCAGAACTGAATTCCCAACTTAGGAGGCAGCAGGCCTGGGGCGTGGGGGCCCTTTGCATTCTTTCCTAGCGGCTCTGACCACCACAGCTGTGGGGGGAGGAAAGCTGATTGCCGAGCAGGGCAGCATCTGGGGCAAAGGCAGAGCGGCTGCGGTGGGACGTGGCCTTGCCTGGCGCGGGGAGAAACCATGCCTGGGTGTCTGCTGCACGAACCTGCGAGCACGTGTCCTCACCGTGTCCGGGGGCCGGGGGCGACGGGTTGGCTGCAGCTGCCTTCACAGCGCCGGTCGCACGCCGCTCGGGGGCCCAGCGCACACGCCCCTCCATCTGCCCGCACCGCCTGCTGTCGGGCCCTGCAAATCCTGCGGCCACGTTAGCTCAGACCCGGACAAGAGCTCATTCTGGAGCAGAGAAGGCCGACCCACAGGCATCCAGTAACTTGCCTGACTCAAAGCTAGTCAGCAGCCGAGGTAGACGGAGGATTCACAGCTCCTGTGTTTTGTTTTTTCCTTTTCTTTTTGTGCAAAGACCCGGGTATTGAGCTGTGACGTTAGCACGCTATTTATTGGCTTGTGTGGTCCAGATAAGAAGCCTGGAGCTCATGGGGCGAATTAAAGAAACAAGCAAAGCCAGCCTTCCCCCCACTCAAGTGGAGCCTTAAAGAGTTGAAAGGGATAGTTTGGAAGAGGGCATAGTTTTCTCCATGATATTAACCCAAAAGCCTAGTAGATCATACCTATGAATATATTCAAACTACCCATCACAAGGGTAAACCTTTTGGAATATTGCTACCATTGTATAACATGTGGGTGTGGGTGGTTCGGGATAATTTACAGATAGGCAAAGAGATTAGAGGCAGGTGTTTGAAAACCATGAACCATCTCATGGTTTATCTGAACAGCCTCTGGATTAAAAGCTCTCAGCCATCATAAATGAAGACAAGTATGAACACTAAAAGTTCTCTGCAATGTGTGACATAGAGTGAAGGTGAGGAAAGGTGGGCAGGCTGTTGGGAATGGTTGTGCAGGTTGTGCACTGCAAAAACTCTAGGAGGTGTCATTTACATCATAGTCCGGGGGACAGATAAGCTTGGAGAAGCCTCCCATCCCATTTGGCCCTAGGGAACCAGGAGCATCTGAGCTAAGCCAGCGGGACTAAAGAGGATGCAGAGGAGGGACACAAGGGAGAGAGTGACAGGAGGGAGGAACTACTAGGGCTTAGTGGGACCCTGTTGGCATGGGATAGGAGTGTCATGGAGTAGGTTTCTGGGTGGATGGTAATGTGACTCATCTGGGATGTCAGGAGAAAGCATGGGAGGGGTGCAGATTTGCATCTCGAGGTAGTGCTGCTCCGCATGGGAAAGATGGAGGATGCTTGGGCCAGCACAGCACCATGCACTGACATTCGAGCCAGGCAAGAAGACAGGCCATAGCCCACGTGCTATGGTTGGCAAGAAAGCATGGCAGTGTTAGAGGCGGTAATAGGGAAGCGTGGTCGAGGCATGACATCGGGGATTTTAACCCGAAGACATGTAATAAAGGAGATGCAGTTTCAGGCAGGGCAGTGGGATTCTTCCAACCCTATTAACTACAGGTGTGTAATAAAACCCTTTCTGTAATCTCTCATGGGAGGTTCAAAGAATGAGAGCCATCACTCTTTGAGGTTAAGACATTACACTTTAAAGAAGAGTAATGCTTTTCACACAGCGATTGATCAGAACAAGAATCTCTTAGATGTGGGCAGGAGGGGGTTTCGGGTTCTGGCCTTCTTACTTTCCTGACGCCCGTGTAAGTTGGGTATCACCATTCAAGAAGCTGGGGGGAGAAGCTGAGGCTCGGAGAAGTACTTTCAATATTACTGCAATGATGGGAAGTAAAAATTCATTTTCATATAGAATACAGTTTGAAGCAATAGGTCATATTTAAATAAAGGAGTTTAGAGAAATAAGCCAGTGGTTAGAGGTTTTATATACTAAGGCAAAGGCAAAATTTTAATGCCTCCTGTATGTTTGACAGAAAAGGGAAATGTAGTTAGAATTAGGAAACCGTGTAATTTGGGATGTATAAATAGACTGACGGTTAGAGTTTAGAAAATCAAGAAACTAAGAGCAATCTCAATCGTATGCCAACTTTAAGCTTTACTTAAAGTAAAATTAGAGTGTGAAAACTGTTTGAGAATACATGAGTGTGAACTCCACCTCCCCAAGAAGCCAATAAAGGAAAGCATATAGAAATGCTCTTAACAATGCCAAAAGTTACATCTATTAAATACATACGCAGCACTTGTTGAAGTGCTGTATGTATTTTATATTGACCTCTGCAGTCAATTCCCATCAAAGGCTGCACAAATGTTTTAACGTGACTGGCTTCCACGAAACCCACAGTTTTGATGTGAAACTGAAGAGCTGGTCAATGGACATCATTGGCACGTGTAGGGTGAAGTCCCAGTAGACTTCATTTTGTTAAAAAAAACATTCTGGAACACTGCTAACATTCAGATCTGAGATGAGGAACGAGGTAATTTTATCTTTCCACCGCAGGATCCTGTAGCGTGTTTTAAATCCTAGATGGTACGCAGAATGTTGGCCCCGGAAGGAGCCTTAGCAGTAATGGCCTGAGCTTCTCATGGTGCAGGTGACAGTGTGTGGCGAGAAATGAGTGGGAGATCTGAAGGTCACGGCTGTAGACCCACAGCCATTTAAGCTCTCCTTAAATGACTGAGCACAGGCGTGTCCATGTCGCACAGAATCTCTTGGGTGGCTCTGTCAAGATTTCTGAAGTGCTAGGACCAGCTCCTTGGTCATCCCAGCTTTAGATATTTGTCCTCTCAATCCATCACCAAGCAAACCAACTATAGCTTGGTTCCAAGGAGCTGTGTATTTGCCTCCATGAGCCTCGTGGATGCGGCACCACGGGGGAACTTGCCTGCTTTGTGGAGACTGGTCCCCGCTGCGGGTGCTGGGGGACTGGTGCTGATGGATACCTTATACCCCCTTTGTTCCACCAAGCTGGTCTGAACTTCACCTTGATAGCTGGTTCATCCAAATTGTGGGTCCCCCGTGTTCACGGCCCCACACTTCAGGGAACCAGAGTCCACCTGGCCATGATGTTTCCCAACACCAAAGGCAACCATTTCTTGTCCCCGGTGCATAGCTGGAGAATGTCTGCCCCTAAATCTTCCGGGGCCAACCAATCTCCATATGCCGCTGAATTTCCACGAAGCCAGACAGGCTGGTCTGTCTCCAGCTCTCTTCCACCTAAGGAGACCACTTCTACTTGTGGACACAGAAAGGGTTCCTAGCTCTTGCGCGTTTCTGTGTACACGCACGGACTGTGGTAAGTCTTGTTAGCGAAGTGCACTTAAGTTTCATAACCTTAGGAAGAGGTGTTGTGTAAAAACCTGCCCCGTCTGCGAGTGGCAGACTGCCATCTATACAAGTCTCTGGCATGATCTGACGCAGACTTTTAGGTACCCTGGCTCATTGTACATGAAGCAGAGGGAAAGAAATCTTTTGGAATCACCTGGACTTGGCAAAGAATGATTTAAAAAACAATGTGATGACTGAGGAGGCCCACCTTGGGTGCTCTGCTTAGCAGAGGCTGCTGATCGTTCCAACGTCCCCTCTTGGGAAGGAAGTCAGCTCAGAACTTCTGTCCACTGTTCTTCCCTTTTAAGATCAGATAATAAGCTACACACACACACACACACACAGCCCCCTTTTCTGACCTCTGAGTGGGGTTTGGGTTATTTTGATTACATAATAAAATTTCTCTCACTTTAAACATTAGCGCAGTTAATTTTAGACATTTAGCCTTTAAAAGGGCAGGCAACAAATGGTACATTTGTCTTGAGATTTCTTCTACATCCTGTTTAATGTGTGGTTAGATCAGCTGATGAATCATGTGATGTTTTGCTGCTTCACACGACAGAAATAGACTCAAAATCACCACACGGAGGAGCCTCTCCAATGTTTACCAAACAGGTTGCTCAAAAACCTGCTTTTCTATGGTTCACATGCTTTTTATGAAAGAGCTGGGGGAGGGTGGCTGTCTACGGAAGACGGGGGGCGCGGAGCCATGGGTTTCAGGGAATTGGCTGCATGTGGACCACAGAGGTCTCAATGCCACAAAGGGCCCTGTCCTCTGAAGCCCCGCCCAGTGACAAAAGGGGCGGGGCTTATAACAGAAGGCCCCTTTTACTGGGCTGTGCCTCACTTTGAAAACCTCATCCTATGTTTAGGGGTCAGCTCACCTGAAAAAGAAGAGGCCAGGAGCCAGGACTGGTTGGAACACAACAGTGCATGCTGTCCTGGGCACTGGTCTGCCTAGAGATTCAGGGAAGTAGAGAGATTTTTAAATACAAGAACATATTTCTCAAGGTCATGTCATTGAATTATAAGATTATAAATACTTTTTTCTTGCAACACAGCCTCTTGGGCTCTCCCACTTTAGTCTGAATTAAGGAAAAACCCTCTGGTCAGAGAATTACTGAGTCTTTAAATTGTTTTGTTTCTAGAAACTAAGAGTACAAAAAAAAAAAAAATTACTCTCTTCCTCCCCCCCCTTCCTTCCCATAAAACCCCAAATGGGGAACAATTAGGGTAGGGAGCTGTTGAGTTTTTTTCACTTCTTACTCTAAACTATCACTGAAGAACTTTTGTCATACTTGGGAAATATAATGACTATCTCAACCCTGAGAGAGATCCAGAAAAGGCTTCCTGTGAGGACCACTGAGCTGGACCCTGGCTGGGACGTGCCCTGGGGTTTGGAGAACTTTCAGTCTGATGGAGCTGGGCTATGGTGGAGCCCCTCCCTGGGCCTCCCTCCTCGTGGTCCCCTGCCCTCTGCACCTCCCAAAGTTATTTATTGGTAGGACTCAAAGAATGAAAAAGTGCATTTGATACCATACCAAAGCTTTCCTTGGGCCCACCCGATATATCCTAAACAACACTAAAAGCTATTCTTTCTGAAGGTATCAACCATCCATGGACATTTCCAAAGCCAAGCCACCTGCTCAGGCTGACCCATGAAACAGACACAGAACAAGACCTTTGGAAGAAGACAGACCCAACACAGGCAGCAAGGGACCATGCCTGGCTTCCACTCCCGTGCCCAGATGGAAGAATCCCAATCAGGTGAGGGGGTCTGGCCACCGTGCAAACCTCTCAACATGCCCCTGAGCCTCATGGCTGACAGGTCCAGCCCTATCATGACTTTCCTGGAGCAAGCCTTGCCTGGTTCTTTCCGCTCACTTCTTGGGCATCTGATGCTCTGTGCCACCAAGCTCTGAGTGGAACAGAGCACATGACACCTTTATGTTTTAGAAGGACCTGGCATAGGACCCTCAAAAAAGCGAAGAAGCCTCTGACCTGGGAATACCGTCAGTGCAGAAAGACTGCTTTGAGCTTCCCCAACTCACTTCTCAGCATTTTAAAACGGCTTTATGCCCCTGTCATTATAGATTATATTTGTCTACATGTATCACCCAACATGGAGAAGGTCATGCCTGGTCTTTTCATGGTCCTTGACATGTGACTCTCCCAGGTACCACGCCCTTCTAATTATATCTGTCAGCTGAGCGACTGGCAATAAAAAAGAAACCTGTGTTGGGGAAATCTTTTTTTTTTTGGTCGGCAAACTCAAAGGCGTGGCCCTCCTTACTCTGAAAAGTGGGAAGGAGCAGTGTTCCTTTCCTGTCTAAGGCTGCCAATACCAGGTCTTGCTCTAGAAGCTGAGGTGTGTGTGGTAGGCCATGAATGAAGTTAAGCCGCCCATGTGAAGGAACCGTGTGAGGTACGGAGTGCTTCGAAGCAGAAGGTTTTGGACACGTCCTGCACAGCCTCTGTCATCGTGGTCTTCCCGTGTTCTCTGAGACGGGCGCCACGTATTTATGGCCTGTGATGTTCATCGTCGACGGGGTCTCTGAGGTTCTAATGACACATTCTAGTGGTGTAATGAAGGGTCTCTAGCTGATCTTTCCCCGACTTCGGAAGAGGTGGCTTTTTCAATTTGATCTTTAAGTTCCAGCCGCACAAGCATGAGCTAGTCACACATTAAAAAATACTACTGTTTAATTTTCTAGTCATGTACTTTTAAAAAGCTGATACAATTAGACGTTTTTTTTTCCCCATCTTCTCCGATCTGCCCCTGAAACCACCCGAGAGCTACGCATCTTAATTTCTAGCACTCATCTATACGGAGGAAAAGTCTCTCAGAGGAAGCCCATGAAAATTTGTCCCCACGGTGGACACACCCAAGGTCACTTGATGTCCAGAAATATGAATGCAGCCCTGTGATGTTCGTGGCTGAATTTATGCCCTTACATTCTTTTTTTTTTTTTTTAACGAGGAACAATACGATTACACAGCACTGAAAATAATAAACACAAAAGGCTTGCCTTTTTCGCCCCTTCCAGTGTGTATTTCCATTCTCACTGTTGTCCATGCTAGCTGACCCCATTTATACCCCCGTTACCCATAATGAAAAATAGTTCTTTCCTCATTTATTGATCCTTACATTTATATACAAATGACAGACTCTGTAGAACTGCTGTAAATAAGATACAATGTTCATCGATACAATACGTTTCAACTGCAGGTCTGTAGAGCACAGGAGTAATCACCGTATTGTATTAGAGACATTTTATTGAAAATGCGAAAATAGGAAATGTATTATAGCCTAAAATAAATTACATAACATATACAGTATATATTTATATCTTTAAAATATTTTTGTGTTTAGGTTCTTTCCGTCTAGGAATTTTGACTAAATCAAGAATTTAGTGAACTGTGTCCATAATTTTTTTAAAGAAAAAACCCGCTTTCCAAAACTTAGAAAAATATACTGCACTAAATGGATTTCAAATGTGTCATTTCAGGGAATATCACATAGTGACTTTGCTATCGCTTAGAAAATGTCTTGCTTTCTCATGTGGTGTGAATTACCTGCCCCGCATGGTTATGAGTAAGAGTAGCGGAACCAGGTAACGAATCTACTTCAAAAGTTACGATACAGCAACCTGGCATTAGAATGCTAGATTATGACTTAAAGCTTCCTTTCACTTTAAAAAAAACTAAGAGAAAACTCCGTTTCGCTTGCTCTAGCGCCATCTTCAGGAACGGTGAGTGACAAACAAGCCTTCGGGGAAGTCATGCCTGAGGATGCTGACGTTTGGAGATGCGCTTTTGTGACAACTTAAAAAACTTAGCTCATGTATGTACACGGCGGGGCCTGAAAAGTGGGAGCTCGCTCCAACCTAGGAAAATGCAGGTGAAATGCTATCGTTCAGTCCGCCACTCCCCCGGCGTCTCGAACCTTCCCCCGGGAGGTCAGGCCCGCGCGTCCATCCGTCCGCCCGGCCGTGCAGTGCGTTCACAAAGGCACTGGTCAGTGTGAGCGGCCAGGCCAGGCTGCCATCTGTCGCGGACGCTCTGCACGGCGGGGTGGGGGGTGGCTGGGCGTTGGCGGCCGCAGGCTGTGCAGGGTGGAAGGCCCCCGGGGCTGCGTCTCTCTCTGCACAGCCGTGTTCCTGGGAAGCCAGCCACAGGGAGCCCAGCTGTAACCTGTGGATTCGGAAGAGCGATGCGGAGGGACAGGGTCCAGTCGGGCCTGCTGGGCGGGGGCGGCCGAGGGCGCTGATGGCCCAGCCGCAGTCCTTTGGTTCTGAGTGGAGATTGTCCGGGGGGGGGGGGGGGGAAGGGGGGGGGACAGGCTGTTCTAGAGGCAGCTGCGTCTTTGGGATTTCGGGGGAAGTGGGGGTGTGAACTCATTGTTCTGTTTGTGTGTCCAAAGCGATGGCAGGGACCACTGTTCGGGTCCCCACAGCCGAGGGAGCATACCCAGTATGCCGCAGAGTCTACACGAAACCTCTAGCAAGGCCTCTTCCGTGACCCAAACCCAAACCCAAACCCAAACCCCAGAGCAGAAGAAAGAAAGCACGAGGGAGAGGAGATGTCGCTGCGCTGCCACTTGGCCGCCCTGCTGTCCCCACGTCCGGCGCCTTAGTCATTCTCCTCTCGCATTTCCACCACGTCTGTCCCCTCCTCCGCCGGCGGAAGGTCCGTCATGGCCGAGTCCTCCCCCTCGGCCGCCGTCTCGGTCTCCATCTTCTTTTTCTAGACCCAAAAAGACTCATGAGTGTGGGGCTGTGACGGGGACGCGTCACCGCAGAGCCACGAGCAGGGAGAGGCCGCCAGGGTCTCAGGGGGCTCCTCGCTGCAGACCTGGGTCCCGTTTCTGGTTCGGGTGACCGGCACTGTGCTAGGCGCTTTGGGGGATCCTGGCTGCCCCGTCCCCCTGCCCTGGGGCCCCCCGCCCCCCCACATGCAGACTGTTCTCCCCTCCAGGCCACCCCAGGTCTGCGTCTCTCTCCCACCCTGCTGGTCGCCTGTCCCGATTTCCGGCGACCGCACTGCCTTGTTGGCCACCTTGCGGTAAATGCCTCTCCGGGCCCCGGGCTCTTCTCCTTGGGGGTCAGCTTCTCCAGTGCTGCCCCCAGCCCCGCCATTCTCGGCTCACTGGAGACCCTCATTACCAACACCCTTGGCATCACTGACAGGCCAGCTTCAAGGTCACGGTCCTCCACCTCCCGCCACGGTCTGCCTCTCCTTCCAGGCCCCTGCCCCACAACCCATGGGCCTTCCTGCCTCCTCTCCCCGCGCATCAGCTTAAATGAAATGCTCAGTAGTTATCATCGCTTCTGTGCCCTGCCCCTCTTTTCTTTAATCTCATTCGTAGGTAAAACCCGGACCTTGGTTGGGCTCAAGCCTCTGCCAATTTCAGCCCTCGCCACCCAGCTGCCGTGGCGGGGGAATCACACTGGGGAGCCCCGGCGATCCATCCTTGGGCCGCTTCCCTTCTCTACCGCCCTCCACTCCCTGGCTAATCCTGTCCCTCCTGCTCCCTAAGTAGTCATAATCTTAGGACTATACCCCCAAACAATTAGGTAACCCTGCAGGATAAATGAATTATGTCCTAACGGTGAGTACACAGTGTGTGTGTGTGTGTGTGTGTGTTTGTGTGTGTGCGCGCACGGTGCGCAGTTGAGAAGACTTCCTGGAGGGGCATGGGATCTGAGGTTGAAGAGAGGAAGGGCTTTGCAGAGGCAGAGTGGGGAGAGGGCATCCTAATCACCCAACACTTTTTAGACTGGTCCTTCCTCAGCGATAAAGTCTGACTTTATAACGACTTAAAGGACGGATCGGTTTCAGCATTTTCTTGCATAGTCAGAGCATTATTTAGTTTCTACAATTTGTATTCTCCCAAGGCAACACTAGGATGCAGTATTGTATCCTTTCAGTCGTCTCTCCTGAGCAATCTGGCTGCCCTTTGAGACAAGGCGGGTGTCAGGAATAATCCACATAATGGGTATAAGGAGTAACCTACATAACAACATACTAAGGTGTCCCCTTGTAAGCGAACCTGACCTAGGACTGAGCAACTCTGGCCACGAGGGTCACTCACACACAGGAGGGGCCCCGGAGTTCTGGTGAGCAGTGTGGATCCAGCTGAGGTGGAGCATGAACGGGAGGTGCCACCGCCCCGGCCACCTCTCGCTGTGGGTCCACAGGGAGCTGCTCAGGATCCCTGCACCTGGGGAGGCTTCACAGCCCGGGCAGGTGCATGGGTCTGCAGCCAGGCTCACCTGTTTCCGATAGACGTAGCACGCGGCTATGGCGACCATGGTGGACTCTCCCACAAACCCCGCCAGGAGGGAGCCCACGCCCAGGGTGGCTCCGTGTACCCTGGGATGAGAACACAAAGGCCATTTGTCTGTTAAAGCCGTGCTGAGGCACAGGTAGGGTGGAAACCCAGCCCAGGAAAGGTGCAGACAAGAGAGGAACCAATTGCCCCCCCCACCCCAAGCTCTGCTAGAAGGGCTGCACCTGATACGCGGCCCCCCTGTGTGGGGAGGGGACCTGGAGCTCCGAGGTGAGCTGTCCCCCACTCCCCTTCCAGATCTTGGCTCCACGCTGCTGGCGGGGCCGTGGGCCACGGCCCCCTCACTCGTGAGCCCACAGCCCTTCCTGCGCTCGTCTCTGTACAGAGATGGGAGCTCTGAGGGTGGGGGTCACGACGCCCTTCCTCCCTGTGCTTTCCCCCTTCCCGAGCCTGCCGCCCGTAGCAGGTGCTCAGTGAATAGCGTGTATGGGCCTGACCCCAAAAGTACTCTTCTAGAATGTTGCTGAGCCGCCTTCCACCTACTGCCTGGACAGAGAAAGAAGGTATCACTCTGCATTTCTAATCCTAGATATGCTTGGGGATGCCACATGAACATGCAGATGTTCTTAAGTGGCAGAAGGACCCACAGCCCCCAAGCCCTCCCCTCCCCGCCCCCTGACAGCATACCCCAGGTAGGGCAGGACCACGAGGCTGGTGATGAGGACGATGATCCGCAGCACGGAGCTGGGGGCCAGGACAAAGGTCTTCTTCAGCGTCATCAGCCACCCGGTGAGATGGGCCCTCACAGTGACTGAGGGGACAGCAAGGACTGGTCAGTGACACCCTGCTTCTCCCAGTCCTCAGCCTCTGCCCCATGCCTTGCCAGCACACCTGAGGTCGTGGGGTGGCTGGGTGAGGACCCAGGCCTTGCTGCTGCGGCCCCGGGCTGGCCGCCACATCTTCCTGCCGGGGCTCCTGAGCCTGCTTCTGGGCCTGCCATAGCCCCGTCCCTACCCAGGCTGCCTCCTCACTGCAGCCCTTAGCGCCCAGACAGAGGGCTGCAGGCAGCTGCCTTTCCCCGCTGTGACTGCCGTCTGTCTTCCGCTGGCCTGGCCTGCCCACGGCCCCCCTGCCCGCCAGCCCCGCCTCAAGCTCTGATCTCTGCTCTCTAGAAGAGAGGACACAGAAAAGCCACACCTTGCCAGCGATCCAGTTTGTGCAAGAGGAGGGAAGCCGGATCAGAAGGCCCGTCTTCCTGGGTGGGGGAGGGCGGGGGGAGGATCGTGGAGACCAGAGCGGGGAGAGGGAAGGATGGGGCTTCCCTCGTTCCTTCCCAGCCATCCCGGACTGCTGGCACCCTCCTCTCCTTCCCTAACAGCCCCCCTCGTCTCGGTCGGTCACTATTCCCAAGGACCTCGCAGTGCATTCCGGGGCTGGCTCCGCATCCACCCTGGTGCAGCGCGGGGCAGGGCAGGGCGCCCGGCCTGGGCACAAACGAGGGCTCTAGGCGCGGACTGCGTGGGGGGCCGTGGACACCCCAGTCAGGAGGAAGGGCCTGGATGTTTACATTTGATCTGCAACCGCAAGGGGCTGTTGGAAGCTATGGCCTAGTCCTCCCAGGGTGGGCAGTGCCAGGCAGACTCCTGGGGTAAAAACTCATGTCCAGGGCACGTTGGGAGGAAGACGCTCCTGTCTTCCTCGTCTCATGGGAGGCCCTGCCTGCCCAGGGTGGAGGCCTTGTATTATGAGGCACACACACACACTTGGGTTTGGCTGAGGCAGAGGGTAGGGGTGCCCACTGGAAGGCCGGTGGAACCCTGCAGGTTGCAAAGACAGATGGGGCCTGATGGCTGGCCCGAAGCCTTAGTGTGACCGACACAGAAGTGAGTCGAGAGATTAAAAACCAGTCCAGTCCCAGCAGGATTTGTCTGGGACCCCCAGCTCCTCCGCCAGTTTAATCTGGGGAAGGAGCGGCCGGTCCTTAGTCTCCAGCAGGGGGCAGCCTTGCTCTAGGTGGGGTCATCTTCCACAGCGTGGCTCCCCCAGTGTCCCCTTGAGAAAGACCAGACACCACCCCATGGCCGCGATCTTCCACTCCTCCACTCCTTCCACAGCTGGGAAGGTGACACCTGAGAGGCCCGGCCTCCAGAAATGCTCGGCGTCCAAGAGCAGGGGTGGCCTACGATCCGGTGCCCGGATGGCCCCACCGGCCCTGGCCTCCTCCAGCTCCGCGGCCCATTTCTCAACCGTGGCTTTGTCCATTCTGCCTTCTCAGCTGAATGCTTTAGTGGCTTATTTGGGCATTAATTTTCTTCTTAGGATTTTATTTTTAAGTCATCTCTATACCCAATGCGGGACTCGAACTCACAACCCTGAGATCGAGAGTGGCAAGCTCTTCCGTCTGAGCCAGCCAGGCGCCCCTGGGCAATACGTTTTTGAATAAGTAATGGCATGTGCTTGGTATGGAACTGAAAAGGGGCAACTGACGCCCCCAGGCCCTGGTCCTGTTCCAGAGGCAACGGCTGGTGCCAGTTTGGTGAGTTACTTCCAGGAACAGTGAGTGGACACCCAAGCACTCACCATGAACTTGACACACAGATGAACAAGCATGTGTGATACACCTGTTACAGAAAAGTAGCATGCTAACCAGCCATTCTGCGGCCTGCTCTTCTCATTTAATGAAGAACCGCCTCACTCCCTTATAGTAAACCTCCTCCTACGGTATTGGTTTGGGAATTTTCAGCCTGGCTTATTTTTGGCTATGGACATTTTTCTCTCTGGCCATACGCCGTCTGGCCTCAGCTCTGCCCCCAGATTCTTAACTCCAGCAGTATTTTTCTGTCTTTGTCCATCTGCAGGTTTTAGCAATCTATCTGCCTTTTTGCTTATGTTACTTTTTAAATAACGTATTATAAAACTGACTTCGGAGGATATAGTTCTAAGAATTTTAACACACGCACAGATCTGTGTAGCCATCACCACGACCAGGGCACGGGACAGTTCCAGGGCCCCCCAAAACTCCTCACGCTGTCTCTTTGGGTGTGCTTTCTTTTTACTGTGTCTGCGACCTCTGTCCTTGAGGAAACAAATTATGGCTGTCCGATTTGTTTCTTGAACTTGCAACCCACTAGGTAATGTGCTGGCACCTTTCCAATCCACTGTGACATTTTACTGTTCCTGTTTGGGACATCATCGCAAACATTTCCAAAGAAAGAAGACCGCATCGGGCATGAGGGTAGACAGGAATTTTCCTTTCATTCTCTGTCTTTACCTGGAACCGGGAAGAAGGAGAAGATGCGCAGGGGAACAACGCAGAGTTCTGCAAAGGCGAAGTCCACTCCAATGATGTCTATCAGAATTTTCTCGGAAACGTTGGGCGTCCAGAACATCACGAAACAGAGCTGGGGGCAGAAGGAACAGTCAGCAAGGTCGTTAGCAGGAGCGTACATGAGTGAAACGACATCAAGGCAGGTGTTTCGTGACCCCGCGGAGCTAGGAAGGAGGGCGAACCTGCCCGATCAGGGGGCTGGTGCATCAGTCCTCAAACTGCCGCCGTCCTGCCTTGTTCTCACCTTTGGACACAGGCCCCGCCCATTTGGACAGGTGCCCCAGAGGGACCCCCAGAGGGACCCCCGCAGCGGGGTTACTGAGGGAGACCAGTTGCTCTCATGGAAGGCGTAACTAGGTTGCTAAGCAGCTCAGTGAGGTCAGGGTGAACGTGCTCAGTCATGGGATTTTTACAGCTTTCCCCCAAGAGTGAGAAGTGACCCGAAAGCACCTGGACTACATCTGCACGCGCAGAGCCACACTGAATCAGCGCACCTAACGAGAAAGGAAACAGTGAGACTTAAATTCACGATGGGTTCGGGAGCTTTTCAAGGTCTTGTTAAGAGAATAAGAGACAACAGCCACGGAATGTGCACTTTTGGAGAGCAGGTGGGCAAGGAGCACAAGGATTTAACAGACACCCCCGCCAAAACAGAATTTTAAACTGACGGGGTGGGGGAGGGGAGCGAGCTGCTTCCAGCCCTTCCCCCCTCACCCCATCAGGAAATGTGGCAACAGGCCCTTCTGGAAGTGAGGGCAGGGCCAGCAGGAGGCCGGTGGAAAGTCTAGTTAGCAAGCAGCTTGTCCAGTCGTCCCTGCACAGCTGGTGACTGTGGCCCCTGACCTTGGCAGGACCCTGGAATTCCATCTCTGCAGTGGAGGACAGTTGCTGCCCGGAATCCGGGGGATTAAGGGAAGGATGACGTCGAAGCTCCTGTCTTCTTCCTCTGTTCAGCTCCCGGAACACAGGAAACCAGCTGCATCCTTTGGGGGGAGGAGACCCAGGGTTCTGGAGGCTGGAGGCTCCCGGTGAGGCAGAACCCCCTCCCGTGCCTGACCGGCCACCACGAGGCCCACACAGGGCATCGGCCGCCCCCACATGGCAGGGCTGCCAGTCGGCTTCTGATGCCCCCCCACGGTGAGGAGACAAGCAGGGATCACCAGACTTTGAAGAGGGGGAAAAAAAAATTGGAGGAAACAGAGACAAAGCAGAGAGACAGAGAGATGGACAGGTGTGTGTGTGTGTGTGTGTTTGGGCGTGTGTGTGCGCGCACACAGGGAGCGAGGGAGAGAGGAAACTTTCCCCACTGATATTCTCAGAGTGATAGAAGATCCCGCATCTATGAAACAAGGCCCAAATGGAAATGTTACTTCAAAAAGGTGGTTAAAGAACAAGAAAGGTACTGCCGAAAATTAAAAAGATTAAGTCAACCTCTGAAACAAATAATGCAATATATGTTAAGAAAAAAAAAAAAAAGAAGAAGAAGAAGGTAGCAAGAGGTGAAGAATGAAGCGGGGGAAATCGGAGGGGTGGACGAACCATGAGAGACGATGGACTCTGAAAAACAAACTGAGGGTTCTAGAGGGGAGGGGGGTGGGAGGATGGGTTGGCCTGGTGGTGGGTATTGAGGAGGGCACATTCTGCATGGAGCACTGGGTGTTATGCACAAACAATGAATCATGGAACACTTCATCTAGAACTAATGATGTAATGTATGGGGATTAACATAAGAATAAAATAAATAAAAAAAAATAAAAAGATTAAGTCAGAAATAAGAAATTCACAAAACGACAGTAAGATAAAGTTGAAGAAATCTATAACAAAGATGGAGCAGGACAAAGACATGGGAAGTACAGGAGAATGGGTTAAAAAAATATAAATAAAGGACCAATCTAGGAGGCACAAATTCAAGTAATATGAGTTCCAGAAAGAGAGAACAGTGAAAATCTGAGAGCTGAAAGATACGACTTCTAAGACCATCGTGGGGTCCGTCAGGTGGACACAGCACTGTGGATGAAGGAAGACCCGCCAAGCACAGCACACACAATGCTGGAGGCAGAGACAAGATTCTAGGAGCTTCCAGCAGTGGATAGCTAGAAAGCTCACACGGAGAGTCAGAAGACACGGGTGGTAAGTGAGGAGGGAAAATGGTTTCTATCCTAGAACTCAGAACCAAATTGTCCATCAAGTGTGCTGGAAGAAAGACACCTTCAGATGTTCAAGGCCTCAAAGAATTTCCTTCCTACACAACACTTTCTCAAGAAGCCACTGGGGGTATCCTCTGCCAGAGCAAGGGAGGAGTCCTGGATGAAGAAAAATTACAGGATTGATCTCAAGAAAAAGGCCTGGGGAATCCCTGGGATGGGGTCAGGGAAGATCCCAGAAGGGCCGAGAACAGGCCCACAGGTCAGCAGATTTGCACTGGAGCTGGTTGGAATAGACCTCATATGTGGGGTGCATGCAATGAAGGGAACATGTGGGAATAAACTAGTGGCAAATAGAAAGCTGAGAAAAATTATGAATAGGACAATGATGATGGTCCAGGAAAAGCTACAATTTTTTCAAGAAAAGAAGGGAATCAGAGCTAGCTGTCAAGAGTTTGCCACAGTCGGAATCCATCGAAAGAGCTGCGGAGCTGGAGGGGTGTCTGGGAATACAAAAAGTGGGGAGTGCGCAGGCCGGGGGAAGGGCTGTTGGTAACAATCCTTAGGGAACGGACTTTTTAACGTCTGTGTGTGTATAATTGATTAACAAACCCTGAATGAAAACATGTAATAATACAACTTTGGAAGAGAATGCTAAACACCTGCCAATTCCACCAAATATTTTCTTGCTTCACGTGCAAGTGATTCTTCTTTAAAATGAAAGTGAATACATTCTAAAATGAATCACAATCATGTAAAAACGGAACGCTGAAATTTCAGAATACATGATCCTTTAGGCTTTGGGTAAATTAAGTTTCATGGAATTAGGCTGATCCCATTAACTATGTTGTGCTAACTGGAAGATCTATTATAAATGTAATGGAGCTTTTATTCTATCATGCATTCTTCAGCATCTGGAAAGAATATTCCATTGCATTTCAAAAGTGGCAGATGTACAATCATTTAACCCTCCTGCCTAATGCCAGTACTCACACCCAATTTTTGACATGAAGGGAAAAGTACTTCCTTAGATCTAGCAACCCAGAGCTCAGCGACTTTATTACCTAGTGGCCTGGACAAGTGGCCTTGTCATCTTTTTCCACTGCAAAGCTGTCAGCCTGAAAGGGTGAGGTTCACGCCTACAGCTCGGGGGAGGCGGTGGGGTGGGGGAGGGAGGCAATTTCATGCAATTAAAACTTCAAAATGACACTGAGCATGGGACTGGGACACAATCCATTTCCCTGATGAAGAGATGGATCATCTCTCCTTCCAAATATTTTCCACTGCAGTAAAGCTGTAAAGATTAAGATAAGTGAGCATCGCCCCAAGTCTGGACTTGCTTTGTGCCTAAGGAGATGTGGAGGGTAAGCTACTCTAAGTTTTCCCGGCTGGAGGGCGATACCTAGGGCATATTCTCCTAAAAACGTAGGCTTCCAGGAGAATCACTGGTATGCTGTATTTCTATTACAACCAGCGATGATCTGAATGTGAGATAATGCTGCACGTTGCAATCTCTCTGCGTTTTGTAAATCACCATAAAGTAGCCTCTAAGTTTCAACAAACCAAGGAAAAAGGAGGGTGTAACCACACATCAGAGAGGATGGAACAAGAAAGCATCTGTCGGCAAGCCAGATAATCCCTCCCTCTTGCTTCTCCACATGGACAATGTTCATCTGGAAACTTTTTACTGCCTTGGACAAAATTATGAGTAAACCTTTGAAGGAGGGAGTGCAATCCGAGGGCACAGCAACAACGAGCTGCCCACGTCACACGGGACGTTTACACGAATCTCAACCTGGACGGGTGGCCACCATTCTGGTCCCTTGCAAACCAAACGCTGAGGTTTGGTGGGTCTCTAACAGATCCTCCAGGAGAGTGGCTTGATATTCCATTTCCAAAATTCCACAGTATTTGACTTGGACCCATGGAGTGACTCTGGTCTCCCTCTGGTCTCTATCTGTGCTAAGCATACCTTAAAGGTCCCTATCAAGGCCACATGCCACCGAGGTGCCTCTTCAGAGTTTTCAGTCACACACACCGAGAGCCTACACTGGGTCTTCTAGAACAAGGTAGCCGAAAGGCATCAGTCTGGCCTGGGGCTTCAGCAGTCCCAGGTAACTGTTCCAAGAGAAGGAACATGGCCTACCTCGACGCTTCCTTTCTTTTCTCCCCCCAAATTTCTAAATATGGCCCCTTTGCCGTGCTTCCAGGATGAAAACGCTCGCTGCCTTCCAGCAAGCTCCTAAGAAAGTGACTATTTCCTGCACTGCCCAGAGAGAAAAACGTGCAACTTAGAAGTAGGCGTGGTGTTGGTTAAAAGCTGCAATCAATACTTATGTGCAGGTCAACTTCCCCTAAGAATAATAACCAGATCACATCTGACCAGCCTGTTTCAGAAAACAAGAAGCTTCAGAAGTAAACCTAACAAAGAACATTTCAGGAAAAGTGTCATTCTAATGAGTTGCCCGGAGGAGGCTTCCCTCGGAACAAGCCCTCCCAGTTGACCATGACATGCCGTGTTCCTCAAATATTTGCAGAGCCTAATGACATTGAATTTTCCAAACCAGAACACAAACCTAATAAACTACTGACAATGAACAGGATTTGTTCTCCTTGGAGCAGGTGCGGGGTTGGCTTTTTTTTTTTTTTTTTTGCCCCTGCAGAGCTTGCTGTCAATATTATCTGATTAGGAAGCAGCCGGCAAAACAGAATAACCCACTCAGTGCCCAGATCTGGGTTCTTCTATTTATTCTCCAATAAAAGGAGCCAGGGCTTCTTAGAGAAGTGGCTTATTCGAAGACCAGGTCAGGAAATATATGAGATGATCAGCCTGGAGTAATGTGTCAAAGGACACAGGAACTCAGCAGAAAGAGCTCCCGATGGCCAAAGCTGGAACGATTTGAGCATCAAAATAATATAGTATTGAATTATGACCCCCAGTGTACAATAACTACCCACGAGTCCATACCGATTTGAATAGGGACAAATCTCCCACATAGAATGCCGAATAATTTATGTATTTGGATGAGGCCTCAGGAAGGTGGAGCATACCCCCCCTCCTGAAGTGTGGGCTGACCACAGCAACTGCCTCCTAGAGAGAGTACCTACCAGCAGGGAAGTGGTGAACACAGTCTCGGCCAGGCGATCAAGGTCAAGGTCAACAGTGATTAAGTCATGTTGATTGCATGTATTCTTGGTAAGATGGGAGAACAGCACTTCACCTGGGTCGGCTTCCTCCCCCCAGACCCATAAGCCCGGTCTAACAGAGAAAAACCTCAGACACACCCAAACTGAAGGCCACCCTACACAATACCTAATGAGTATTCCTCAAAACTATCAAGCCCACAAAAACCGAGTTTGAGAAGCTCTCACAGACCCGAGGAGGCTAAGGGACAAGAAGGCTCACTGGAATGTGGTCACGCAGACCGGACCATAGAACACAAGAAGGACACAAGGAAAAAGCTGGTGAAATCGGAATGAACTCTGGAGTTTAATTAATGGTGGGGTTGGCTCCTCAGGTGCGTCAAAAGGGCCCTCGTAGAGCAAGATGGAGTGAGAGGTAGCTCTTTGAGCTACCTCCTCAAAGCTTCTGTAAACCTAAAATAATACTAAAAGGTTACTGAAAAAGAAGAAGATCCATGACCCATTCCTCTTTTATTTGACAGACTGTGATTCTTTTTCTGAGGACCAGGCCACTGACTCTGACATTTCTATTTTGAACTTGGAAATACTTCTCTGTGTTTCGAGATACATTCATCTCTAGTAGAGCATGGACCTCTCCAGACAAACCTTCTACCTTCATGATCACTGGCTTTTCCTTTCCATTCATTGCGTTAGCCTCTTTAGAAAACTAACCACCCCTGGGCCACAGCCCTTTTATTCACAATCAGGACAGGACGTTCCCAGTTGGTATAGATGCAACCCAGTTGGTATAGATCATCTCATGGCTTGTAATGATGGTGTTGTTCCTGAGAGGCATCGTCCTGAGGGGCAGTCTGTTAAGCCGGCTTCACCTGTCGGTACACAGTTGTTCTGTGTCGGGGGCAGTATTTAACTTTTCGTTTCCAAATCTGTATAACAATGATCTAAGCTATGACAGAGTTCTGTCGTATATTAGAATGCTCAATCGGGATTATAGCATGCACAGGGGAGAAAGGAAGCCCTAAGCCTTACAGAAACAAACCCCCTGGGTCTAAGATGCTACTGTCTGAGTCAATGTGACTAGAACCACAGAAGGAGCGTCCTCCCCAAGCCTTGCTTCCTCTCCCACAGAGTCAGTCCCTGCCCTGCCCCGGGACGAGGACTTGGGAATGGGATTTGAAGAAGCCAGTTGTTTCTGTCAGCGTCTGAACGCAGAGAACATATAAACCCAGCTGCTGTGGGACAGCCAAGCCCGCACGTCCAGCCCGCACGTCCTGAGAGGAGCCCATTCCACAAAGAAACATGGCCAAGAGCTCTGGGTTTGCCTTCATCTCCAGAAGCTGTTGACCATGCTTTTGAGGAACTCACAAAGCTGTCTTCATTACCCCAAAACCCCAGGATGAGTAGCAAGTCAGAGATTCTGATCCCCTGCAGTTAGAAAAACGGATACACGCAACTGTTTTTAGTTAACATGGTCAGGCCCGGGCATCATCTTTATTTGGAGATTTTACTTAGAAAGACAAGGTCAATATCCTTTTAATTGGGTTTAAGTGTCCACTGGGTAAGCTAGTGGTTAACCTGCAACAACACCGTGTACAAAGAGGTGCTTATGAGCTTGGCTCTGGATCACGTGCTTGGTGAGTATGTTGATTTACGTTCTGGTGTCAGCTCCCTTCCCGCAGTGCGCACGACCAGACCACCAGAACGCCCATGGCCCCACACTGAGAGCCTGCCCCGGGCATTCAGGGCTCTATCAGCCCCTGGCGCAGTCCATGTGATCAATCAGTCTTAGCTATCATTATCATCAAAGCTTTCCTGGGACAATAAAATGTTAACCTTGGAGTCATCTGGAGGCGGTAAGATTAGGATTGATTTTATTTTCCTCTTTGTACTTTCCCGTTTCCCACAAAGCACATGTAATCTTTTTTCTTTTCCTTTTTTTTTTTTTTTTTTTAAAGATTTTATTTATTTATTTGACAGAGAGAGAGAGAGAGCGCACACAAGTAGGCAGAGAGGCAGGCAGAGGGAGAGGGAGAAGCAGGCTCTCCACTGAGCAGGGAGCCTGACGTGGGGCTCGATCCCAGGACTCTGAGATCATGACCTCAGCCGAAGGCAGACGCTTAACCGACTGAGCCACCCGGGTGCCCCTGTAATCTTTTTTCTTTGTCAGAAAAACATTTTAGCATAAAAAGGACCCCTGTATCTGTCTTCACAGATCAAGTCCATGTGTGCCTATGACAGGGATTTGAGAAATCCTGATTTGGAGGGAGGGCAGCTTTCAGAAGGTGGCTGACAACTTGATTTTCTTTCTTTTTTTTTTAAGATTTTATCTATTTACCTGACAGAGAGAATGAGAGAGCACAAGCAGGGGGAGCAGCAGAGGAGAAGAAGCAGGCTCCCCACCGAGCAGAGAGCCCAGGACCCTGGGATCATGACCTGAGCCGAAGGCTGATGCCCAACCGACTGAGCCACCCAGGCACCCCATGACAACTGGATTTTCATAACCAGTGTCCTGGGGAGCTGCGTCCCGTGTCACGCCAGTTGGAAGGCACGCTGATTTGATTTGCTTGCGGCTGGAGGGGCCCTATCAGAAAAAGCAGGATGCTCTCGGGTAGCCCATGTCTACCTTGCCCGAGTCTTCAGTGAGAGCTGATGAAGACCTGAGGAACATCATTTGGCCTTTTGATTCTTAGCATCAAATTGCGTTGGCAGTAGGCATACGGCAGGGGTGGGGAGTTCAGCAAGGGTTTTGTGGGTCATGGTCATTGCTCTGAGCCGGGCAGGGGGTGAGGGAGTGGGGACTGGGGGTGCCATGGTCAGAAGAGTGTGCTGACTGGCCCTCTGCTCCCTGGTGCTGTGTGAGGGCCGACTGCGCAGGGCAAGGGCAGAAGCAGGGAGCCCCGTCATGGCGGGGGGTGGGTGCCACTGTAACCATGCAGGGAGTCGGCCATGGGCCAGGGAGAGGGGAGGAAGGGTCGATTTGGAGGAATTTGCAGTGAGTATTAAAGGGAAGCGCCGGGGGACAGAGGTGAGGCAGGAAGAGGGAGGGGTGCGGTGGGACGTGGACGAGCGGTAGTCCATGTCAGCCTGGAGCCCGGGTGCACTGCGGGCGCCCTTCCAGCCTGTCTGGGCCAGTTTCTCCCTCCCACCTGCTGGCTGCCACCTGAGCTAGAGGCGGTCATTGCGAAGAGCCTTCCCAGTGCGAGCAGTGAGTTCACGACCCAGCATTCCATCGGGATGCCTCTTGGAACCAGTGTGAATCCCAGTTTTGAAGGGAAAAAAATATGCCATCTTACTAGAGCAGAAATGACTAAAGCAGACGTAATGTGTGAAAATGGCCAACGAGCCCCATTTCTGGACATCGGTGTTAAAGAGAGTGATGGGGAGCAAGCCTGGGGTAATCGCCAGAGGGGATGAGCTGCTGTCCTGTGACGGGCGCTCTAGGGGACCGCCGATCCATCCTCTGACAGAGAAGGGACAGCAGGGGACAGGGCAGAGGGAGGGGACACTTTCGCGGAGGAAAAAGTCACAGGCAGGGAAAACCTGGAGAGGAAGGGTTGCGGGAATGCAGCACTAGCTAGTGGGGAGGGGCGCCGTCCAGCGGCGTCTGTAAGGTCTGGCTTGCCGACTGCAGTGGGGGAAGGAGATGGGGTAAACCGCATCCATCACACGGACACACAGAGCTTGGAAAAGCACATTACAAAGTGTCTGTGGCGCCCCTGATAGTCTCAGTGTGGCCTGAGGACAGTCACGCTTGTTACACATCTTCCCCGCACACATTCCTGAGAGTCGATGCACAAACTGCCCCCCCCTCCCCATGTTACGCTACAGCCATGGTAAAAAGCTCACGTTCTCAGATGTAGGGTTTAAAGTCAGCTTTTTAAAAGAGTATGAAAACGGAATCATCCCTGCTATGATTTCAATGGAATGAAACTGCCCAGTACACCCCACTAGAGCACCGGGTGCCTCTCTCTCGGAGCGAAGCCCCAGTTCTGAGCAAGGCGGCAACGATGCACTTCCAACAGCAGGGGGCGCCATGCACCAAGCCTGCAGAGGGCGCTCCTTCTGGCCGCAGAACGTTTCATGCTTTCCCATTCTTACCCGATTTGAAGAGTACTTATAAAGTTCCAACCTGAGCTTCTGCTTAGCCTTAACTTTCCGTTGACAGTTCACAAACTGAAACTTGCCCGGGGCTGGCGCAGGGAGCACGGGAGTTGTTTGGTGGGTGTAGAGTTTCGGTTTTGCAAGATGCAGAGATCTGTGGATGGATGGTGGTGGTGACCAGAGCGTAGCTGTGTAAACGTACTCAACTTTAACACTTAAAACTTGAAAAACTTTAAAATGTTGCACTTTGACAATGGTTAAGATGCTAAGTTTTACGTTAGGTGCATTCTACTGCGATTAAAAGATCTTTTCAGACTGTCATTTCATGATGCAGGTTTAGGTGGAGTTTTGGGGACCCATCTTCACTGTTGTAGTCTCCTCTGAGTTTCCCTAAACAAACCAATCAGCCCCGCAAATCTGCAGGGCATGATGATTTCCTTAAAAACCAGATGCTGGCGAAAAGTGGGAAGGAGCGGCTCTTACCCACTGCTGATCACGCACCAAGAGCTTTCCATCGGTACACACTCTGTGGGGCGCCGTGAGAAAGCTTCGAATTCAGTTTATTTACCTTTGGTCCTTCTTGTCCTCCCAATGCACAAGAGGGTCATTTTCTTCTCCCGGATAATGTGAACAATGAGCGGGCAGTCTCTGGGTGTGGGGGTGGGGCCGCCGAGCAGAACAAAGCCTCACACAGGCCGTCCTTGTTGGAGGCACAGGGTCAGCATGGTACCGTGGCCGGAATAAGGCCCATAGTGTCCACTGTCCCGATGGCCGAGGGACGGACAGCCCGTGGGTAAGTTCAGCAGCAGGAAGGTGAGACTGGTCACTCTCATGAGCCAGACTTTTAACTCTTTGAAAACAGGGCCGACTGGACAAGCTCTTATGGGACAGTGGCTTTTCCTAGTTACCAGCTTGGATTCTGCAGCTTTCTGGCACACAGAGGAGGGGCCTCTGGACTGACGGGTTTTCCTTCCAGGCAGCCCTGAATGGGACGCATTCAGAAGCAGGAATTCTTTTTTTTTTTAATTTTATTTTATTATGTTATGTTAGTCACCATAAAATACATCATTAGTTTTTGATGTAGTGATCCACGATTCATTGTTTTCGTATAACACCCGGTGCTCCATGCAGTACGTGTCCTCTTTAATACCCATTACCGGGCTAACCCATCCCCCCACCCCCCTCCCTTCTAAATCCCTCAGTTTGTTTCTCAGAGTCCATAGTCTCTCATGGTTCATCTCTCCCTCCGATTTCCCTCCCTTCTCCTAATTTTTCCCTCCCTTCTCCTAATGTCCTCCATGCTATTCCTTATGTTCCACATATAAGTGAAACAATATGATAATTGACTTTCTCTGCTTGACTTATTTCACTTACCATAATCTCCTCCAGTCCCATCCATGGTGATGTAAAAGTTGGGTATTCACCCTTTCTGATGGCTGAGTAATATTCCATTGAATATATGGACCACATCTTCTTTATCCATTCATCTGTTGAAGGGCATCTCGGCTCTTTCCACAGTTTGGCTATTGCGGACATTGCTGCTATGAACATTGGGATGCATATGGCCCTTCTTTTCACTACATCTGTGTCTTTGGGGTAAATACCCAGGAGTGCAATTGCTGGGTCATAGGGTAGCTCTATTTTTAACTTTTTGAGGCACCTCCACACTGTTTTCCAAAGTGGCTGTACCAACTTGCATTCCTACCAACAGTGTAAGAGGGCTCCCCTTTCTCCACAACCTCTCCAACATTTGTTGTTTCTTGCCTTGTCCATTTTTGCCATTCTAACTGGTGTAAGGTGGTATCTCCATGTGGTTTTGATTTGAATTTCCCTGATGGCTAATGATGATGAACATTTTTTCATGTGCCTCTTAGCCATTTGTATGTCTTCTTCGGAGAAGTTTCTGTTCATGTCTTCTGCCCATTTTTTGACTTGATTATTTGTTTTTTGGGTGTTGAGTTTGAGAAGTTCTTTATAGATCTTGGATACCAGCCCTTTATCTGTAGTGTCATTTGCAAATATCAGAAGCAGGAATTCTTGATGCTTATGGGGTGATGCTCTATGCTACCCCATGAAGAAGCAAGAGGGGAGGAGGGACGTGCGGCCAGAGCATCTGAGGCCCTCCCCGCTACACGTGGAAAGTAGATGGAAATAGGAGAGCAGCACCTGTCCTAAACCCAAGATGCAACACTGGCCCTTAAAATAATGCAAAAGGCTCCTAACTGGGGACACGGAGGCTGCAGCCAGCGGCGCGGGTCGTTTTCCTTCCCCAAGCGCTACTTTTTCTCTCAGCAGCATCTCGGACCCGGAGAGTGGCAGGTGGCCAGAGCCGGGGTGCTGGCCGGGATGAGGGACTCTATGCATACTGATGGGGCCAGCGACTTGTCTTCCAAAGGGGGCTGGAGCTGGGGGGGACGAGGAGGCAGAGCGGAGTTCGTGTTCGTATCTTTGGGATTTGTGCTCCCTGGGGACTTATCTACTGTAGACAGCATAAAAAGTATTTCAGGATTATCTGAACCTCCCCGAGAGGGATTATCTCCACGTGTCGCAGAGAAATAACCTGTCCGCTTCCGTCTCTGCTACTGCTTCTCTGGGTCTCCTTCCCTCGTGGAGGGTCCCTTGGGGCCTGAAGCTCTGAAGCTTTAGGATTAATGTGTTTTCAATACCAGATACCTGCACCTTACATCCTGCAGTGGCCTCCGCCCCTCGATGGCCCCTATTTCCCTCCGGGCCCTGGAAGGCAACGTGACAGAGACATCCGGGTGTCCCACGCCCGATTTCTACAGACCATTCGCTCAGTCACCTTTTCTCCAGCAGCCTCCACCCTAATCCTTCCCACACAAAGCGTATCTCAGGAAACTGGGGCCTGAGACGAAGCATAGCCCCCCGGATGGTTCTCTGACCCTCCGGAGGAGGAGGCTGCTCACATGGGAGCGAGGGACCATGTCCACCTCCAGTAACCAGGGACATTAAAAAAAAAAATACAACGACTTAAAGAAAACAGATTTCAAATTTTGTGGAAAAGAGGTAAGACTGAATAGCGCTAGAGCTTCTGAAAGGGGCTGGAAAGCTCTCCGAAGAGAAATGGCCCCATACGACCAGAAAGGAGGAGGAGACCACGCAAGGCACCTGCTTGCGCGTAGATGTGCGCCCTCAGCACGGCCTTCCCCGACTGCCCGTCCGAAACGGCATCTCCCTCAGCCTCATGCCTTTCATTTTCCTCCAAAGCACCTGCGAGTTCCTGCGGCAGGTTGCGTAAGGGCCACCCAAAGATCGATTGCCTCCCAAGTCCCCAGGCCACATAAGTATTGATTACTTTATATAGCAGCAGGTGTGATTAAATTATGGATCTTGAGATAAGATGATCTGGGAATGTCTGGTGGGTCCTAATAGCCATCAAAGTGTCCTCGTCATGTGAGAGCCGGGGAAAGGGGGGGAGGTCCCAGAGCCAGGGACTGGGGTGCCGTGGCCCACCGAGGCAGCAGCCGCCGGGAGCTGGAGGACGCAAGCACCAGGTCCTTCTCCGAAGCCACGGGAGGGCGCATGCCCTGCTGACACCTCGGCTGCAGCCCCGTCCACTGAATTTCGGTTTCTGGCCTGCAGAACTCTGAGAGAGTGTATTTCTGTTGTTTTTTAAGCCGCCAGGTCTGTGGTTATTTGCTACAGCAGTCACAGGAACTGCCCGACACCAGAGTGTCCGTGTCCTGCCTGTCTTCCCTGGGAGATGAGAAATTCTGCAAGGAAAGTGACTTGGTGTGTTCATTTCACTGTGGAAGCTCAGAGCCTGGCAAGCAGCAGGGGCTCAGGCCTGTGCGGAAGGAGAACCTGAATAAATACGCACCTGCTCTTTCTCCGGGTAGCGATGCCCGGCAGCAGAGAGCCTCAAACATCGTTCTAAAGCTCAGGCTTTGGGGACTTTTTGCAAAATGCATACATGTGTGGCTTGAAATCTTTCCATACGGGCATTTCTCATATTTGGCTGGTGCCTCCAGATATATTGGACTTCTGAGCCAGAAGACCGAAAACATCGATTTCTCTCTCTGAGCTCACGGCCGATTGTGGGTGACTGACATTTCTGAGCTAGCAAGACGGCCAGAGGCTGGAGAGAGCCCTATCTGTACCCCGCACTGGAGCCTACAGACAGGAGGGCGTGGTGGGACGTCTGAAGAGCTTTCCCAAGCCTCAGGGAGAAAAACGGTGCACACATTATATGTTTTGTGTATGCATCAGGTCCTTCTATAGAAGATACACATAAATCTATCAAGATGCCGATTTTTTTCAAAACACCAAAAAAAAAAATCCCACAGAAATTTGGAAGGATATATTAATAAAACTAGAAAAACTCACAGATTTATTCGTTGGCATCCAATGTGTCCCAACAGCTGTCTGTTTACATATGCAGACATCTTATCTTCCCGTGGAATCCCATGTGCCTGGGGACTTCCTGATCACGGGAGCCGGCATTCTTTGCTTAGAGCATGCCTGACGCCATGATAAGCTGCTATCCCTTTGAAAGGTCTTAAAAGGTGGGTGTTTTTATCATGCCTGTCTGGCAGCTAGCGAAGTTGTGGCTTAGCTTTAGATGACCTTTCCAAAGCCACCCAGCAGGTGCACAAAGGAGCCAGGGTCTGACCCCAGGCCCTGGGACCTCAGGGCCACATCGGTAAACAGCACACTCTGTGGCACTGAATTCAAGCTGGAGGTAAATCCCTCTCCCTCGGCCCCAGGGCCATTTGGTGCAATGAGCAGCCCTGCCTCTGAGCCCCTCCCGAGGTCTGAGGTGCTGGCTCCGGCGAGTGCACCACGGTTTTCTGGAAAGGTCTTGTTTTTCGTTTTGGTGAGGGTCAATCCGTTCTCCAAGCCGCATCGGTTAAGAGCCATCTCTTAGGGAGGAGGAAAGACAGGCCCTTGAAAACCATGTGGCACCGAATCGACGGTGAGGAGCTTTTTCAGACGCTAGTATTTGCCACCTGAGCTTTTCCCCAGCATCACATGGTGCTTCTCTGAGGGCTGCCCTGGGCTCAGAAGGTACATATGGAGGGACGCGGAGAATAATCTCGTGGCGCAAGTCATGTGCACTTCCCTGTGTCTGACCTAGAGCTGGAAATGCAGTAATACATCCTTTCACAGAAAATACAGAAGGTTCTGAGCAAAGGTCGTCTATCATTTGCTGAAAGCGACTTTGCTTTCCAGGTCACTTTCCAAGTCCACCTCCAGGGGCAGGGGACACCTACGTGCGGGGAGAGGCAAAGCCCTGAAATACCTGTGTAACCTGAGTGTTTTTTGACTGTTCTCCTTTGTTCCCGGGTCCAATGGTCTCCGGCTTCGTTAAGCACACAAAACGACCCTTTAACATACGAATTAGTGTTTAATGTCCTTGATGTGCTCATTGTCTCACACACTGCTTGGCGTACATGCGGGTGTGTGGTGTTCTTTGAGATCACGGAGGTGTTTCCCACGGGCTTTGCTGACTCTCTACGTATCCTACCCATGTACATCAAGAGGACACCAAGAGTTTCGGGCCAACAGGAACATGCACACGTCCAGAGCCCCCCGCACCTGGGGGTATGGGAGCTTGCGCCGCGATCAGAAAATCGACAAGCCACGGACATCAGCCTCGTTCCCTCCATGCAGCTTATGGGGAATTGTTATCGGGAGGGTCTGGACTACATGTGCCATCGAGTGATGCCTCGTCCTACCCACTGTCATGTGCCCACCGGACAAGAAGAAAAATGCTCTCCACACTGGTTCTGACTTTAAGCAGAGACTAATAAAGACCACTTAACAAAGGGCCACAGAGAGTCATAAAACAGGACTCCTGAAAGTCTGTGAATTAATCCCCACCGGGTTACTTTGCCATCGCTGGAGCCACAGCTCGCGACTGTCCTCTCTGACCAACGGGCTTTTGCGCCAGATGAGCCTTGGGGGAGCCTGGGAACCACCTGGGGACGTGGGGTGGGCCGGCAGCACTCTGCACGTGCAGGATCCCCGGGCCGATGGGGACTCTGCAGCGGCCCCGGGTGGGGACTACGGCATCTTACTGGCACGTGCTCTCCGCAGAACACAGGTGTGTACTGACGCGGTAAGCCAAAACTAAGTCATTTGTATCATTTTGTGCCAAATCAGATACCATTCATAAGGTCCAACGGGGAAGAAGTAGAAGTATCAAGGGTCTGAGACAATTTGGGGGGATAAATACAACTGGCTAGAATACGGGCAACTGAATTTGCTCCCTGAAAATTGGGAATGTGTTTTGGCTTTTCAGTGTTAGTGACGGGGGGCCTGGTTCAGATGCACTAGGTTATTCAATTAGTGGAAAGCAGAGCAAAGCCAAAAAGCAAAGTAACCTAAATCGAACACGGCTGCTTCTATTGGACGCCAGGATGCCAAGACCACCCCGCCCCCCAAACCCCAAAAAACCCACGTCAGCAGAGATATAATTAATCACATCAATCTGGGGACAGTCCTGTCCCCAAGAAAAATATTTCTAGGCAAATCCTCTACTCAGATTCTTACATGGAGAATCTGGAAATAAAAGAATAGAGATGTCTTGTGGAAACAGTTAAGTGGAGAATTTAAAAAGAAAACAAGTAGTACAATCATTACTTGTTTGGCTGTATCAATCCATGTGGCCTTAAGTGACGACAGGAGGATTCTTTCTTTCAGAAACAACGGGGTGTGAGTGTGTGAGGGCTGCCATAACAAAGTACCCCCAAGCTGGGAGGCTTAGGGCAGATGGAGGTTCTGGCCTCCCAGGCCTGGAGGTGGGGGGCAGCGCTGAGCTCCCTCTGCAGCCTCTGGGGACGGTCGGCTCCAGGCCTGTCCTGGCTTCCGGTGGCACCACATGGTCTGGATTTCCCTCTGGTCAGACCAGCAGTCCTACTGAATTAGGGTCCCCTCACCCCCCTTACTCACCTACTGGGCCCGCATCTTAACCCTATTTCCAAATAAGACCTATTTCCACATTCTGAGGGACTGGGGGGTAGGACTTCAATATAGCAATTTTTGGTGGACACAATTCAAGCCATAAGAGTTTGGAACAGACGATTCAAGGTTGAGGGCAGATTTCGCACTTTGCCTTTTTACTACCCTTCGATGTCAAAAAGCAAAGCTCAGGAGGATCCGGAGTAAAAACCTATTTTAACTTTTTACAAAGAACCAGATTCTTCAGTGGTAACAGCCCCTGGCCTCAGATATCCTTGGGACCCTATTGTGTGAGGCAGTGCAGTCTGCTGGTCCCTGGTGGCAACCTTCTTTCCCTGCATTAAGTGATGGCAACCCCTCCCCACCCCCGCAACCACCACCAAGCAGCCTCCATTTGTTGAAGATGAGGGAGGCCAGTGGGATATACTCTGGAGACCCCGGCACAGTCCCATGACCTCAGCAGGATCTGAATCTGGGTCCCAAAGCCAACTCTGGAGAAGCCTAGGGAGACGCTCATTCCATACTGCCTTCCTGAAATAGGCCAGCCCACCAAAAATCAACCGGTGGAAGAGCCTAATTGGCCAACTGACAATCTGTCCAACTTACTGATTTCTTAAAAACTTGTCTTTTTAACTCTTCTAAAACTTACAGTAATTTGTACTGGAAGGACAGGCAGGGCCCCGGAGGGCTGTGAGGGCTCCGGGTGTCTCTGGGGCCTTCATAGCTTCCCTACCTGCCTGTGTCCCCCCACCTTTGCCTCCGTTCCATTTTGCCTTGACTCTCAAACTCTCCGTTCTTTTTCTGACCCATAGTCTCTCCCCCTTCTCCTTCTGACTTGCACTCCTCCATCTTCCCCTCCTGTCTTTCCCTGGGTTCAAGGGATGCTGGGTATGACTGGTAGGTTGTTCACTGCACAAAAGTACCCTGTTAGCTCTGCCTGCCGAGATCCATCTGGACGGATGCCCATTTCCATTTTGTCAAAAGGGGGTTGGGGAGGCCTCAGCACAGCCAAGCCTGTGCTTTGCATGGATTTTTCTCCAGCTCTCTTGCAGCAGAGAGGCTGCCCTCTTGGCACCAGCTCCCCAAAACTAGAGCAGAAAGGAGTTTAAGAAAATACCAAATGTTCTTCAAATGCTTTTGTGAAGTCAAAATAGAAACTGGTCAACTAAAATCACCCAACGATGTTAAGACTTCCCCATTTAATTTGATTTGCTATGGACTGTAGAAATAGTTTAAAAAAACAAACGTTTGGGGTAGATTGGCAGTTTGGTAACTTTAGCAAGCCAATCCACTGGCTTTCACCAACCTGGCCTAGCACCCAGGGATCGGAGGTCCATTATCGTTTTGGGACACTTCTTCCTCATCAAGAGGACTGTTGAGAAGACACATCCTCCCCTGGTTAGTGGTTCCTATTTTACCCCCAAATCTAGAATCCGGGAAGGAATCATGGGAAATCTAGAGGGGCTAGCTAACAAGAGGCCGAGTTTCTGCAAGGTTAGTATTACCAGTGCCTTTCCCCAAGGGGAAGGAACGCTGTTCCTGCTTCCTGACTATTAACTGTCAAAAGTGACACAGCTGTATTTTTCACAGGCCCAGGTGGATGCTGACCCCAAAATATCAGGGCCTGAAGAGTGAGCCCATTCTGATGGAAAGATGGATTTTTTTGTTCTAGACAGTACACACCTTCTTTTGAAAAGCAGTCAGCATCCCTGGGTCACCGAGTGCCTGTGGAATCAATGGGGTCAGCTCTTCTCGAAGACCCGAGGGGAAGAGCTGGGGTGCCCTAAGAAATGGAGCTCTGGAAAGCGCTTTAATTCTAGGTGACCCACAGAAAGTTCCAGAACCATCAGAGAGCTCAGAGTTTGTATGTAGTATCATCCACTCGAATAAACACAACATGTGCGGCTCTTGAGTGTTTCAATGGCCTCTGCGACATTAATTCCCTGACGCTAAGTTTTAAAGTTAAAAAAACAAAAACGGACCTGAGAGGAAAGAGCCTCTTAAAAGCGTTAAAAGTAGGACACGCTGAGTCTAAGAAAGGAGACTGTCGCTCACCGGGGTGGGGGACACTGGTGGCTTTCTGACTCAGAGTTTAGTCTTTTTTTTTTTTTTTTAAAGATTTTATTTATTTATTCATGAGAGACAGAGAGAGAGAGAGAGAGGCAGAGGGAGAAGCAGGCTCCCAAGGAGCAGGGAGCCCGATGCGGGACTCGATCCCAGGACCCTGGGATCATGACCTGAGCCGAAGGCAGACGCTTAACCATCTGAGCCACCCAGGCGCCCTCAGAGTTTAGTCTTAAGTGGCGGTTTATTGTGCACCTTCTGGGTCGGACAGGATGCTCGGCCCTGGGGTAGAAGGTGGCTGCCCCACACACCCTGACCTGGGCACTTCAGAGCCTACGAGGAGGAGCGACAGATGTGAAGACTGAACACAGACAGTGCTGCAAAAAGGAATCATAGTGACCGCTTAACATTTAATTTAGGAAAGAAAAGCCAGAAACAAACCCTACACCTGAAACTAATGTAACATCGTGTGTCAATTATACTCCAATTTAAAAAAGTCCTTTACAGGGGCTCCTGGCTGGTCGGTGAAGCGTCTGCCTTCGGCTCAGGTCATGATCCCGGGGTCCTGGGTTCGAGCCTCCGGTCGGGCTCCCTGCTCCGCGGGGAGCCTGCTTCTCCCTCTCCCTCTGCTGCTCCCCCTCCCCCTGCCCGAGCTCTCTCTGATGCTTTCTCTCAAATAAATAAATAAAATCTTTTAAAAAAAGTTGCTTATTGGGGTATCTGGGTGGCTCAGTCGGTTAAGCGACAGCCTTTGGCTCAGGTCATGATCCCAGGGTCCTGGGATCGAGCCCCACATCGGGCTCCTTGCTCAGCAGGGAGCCGGCTTCTTGCTCTCCCTCTGCCTGCTACTTCGCCTGCTTGTGGTCTCTCTTTCTCTCCCTATCAAATAAATAAATAAAATCTTAAAAAATAAAGTTGCTTCCTTTTTTCCTATATCTTTTAAGGACAATTCCTATAGCCAAGATGTTGGATCAACTGAATCACTGTAAGGAGAACGTATGTGAGACACTTCATTAGCTGCAAACTCAAATACCACTGTTTTTAGTGTTAAAGAAACCGCCTCTTCAAAGCATGGCGCCCACGTCTGGAGGCTCAGGGCCAGACAGCTGTTCCTACTCGCTCTGGAAGCTTCACAGTTTGGACAAAAGGGCCTAGAGAGTGGGCCTGGAAGGCTGGCTTCTGGCAGGTTCTATGACAGGTGCCCGGGCGAGTCACTGATCCTCTCTGAGTCTTTTCCCTTTCTAAGAAATAAAGGGTTTTGACTCACTCGTCTCCAAGTTTCTTCCCAACGAAGGACTCTGAGTCTCCATTTCTATGGGGAAAATCTACCCTGACATACTTCAGTTACAGGAAGGAGGATGGGATTAGAATAATGAAATAAACAAAACTTTTACATGGGAAATCTAAGCATGTTTCTAAATCATCCCCATTTCAAAGTAAACCAGTTGCTGGTCTCAGAGGGACAGGTTATTGCCCGCACACCGAACGAGAGAAGGAACAGCCTTAAACCCAGGCTGGCGAAGTTCTCCATCCGACTCAACGGTAGCCGGGGGAAGACGTTTAACTGGAGTGAGAGGAGACAGAGGAGGTCAGACCCGGATCACAGAGCCAGTGACAACCAAAAGCTTCTGGCATCCAGTGAGGGATGAGGTCCAAGTCACAGAACCTGGAATCTGAGTCAACTCAACTTTTGACTTCCAATCATTTCCTATCATCTCCAAAAGCTGAGGTCTGTTCCTGGAATAGAAACCTTCTCAGCTTTTTCTAAAATACTCTTTTAAACAGTTTCAAGGTTGCTGACTGTTTTCCTAATATTTTAGGGAACTATGGAAAAACTTGCACACCATAGAGGAATAACACAAATAGGGGAGCAGGGTTGCCTGGGGTAATGTGTCCCAACTACACAGGCGTGCTATCGGAAATTCCTCCTCGGTGAGGTGACACTGGAAGATGCTCCTGACACCCCTCCCCGCGCCCCCTCCCCCAGAGTCAGGAGGGATGGACTAGCAGGAGGGGCAGGCTGGGGTGAAGGGGCCGCTGAGGACACAAGGTCACGATGCGCGACGTGACAGGCTATTAGTCTCGTGTTGCCCTTGTTAACAATCTAGTCAGGTGTGGGATCCGCGGAGCAAAGATTAAGCTGTGGGCTTTGGAAAAATATCTATCAAAGGTTTAAAACGTGCTTAGGGCTCCATTATAAGGACCACTATCAGGGCTCATCAAGCCAATGAATGGTTCTTGTGATGATGGGAAGAGGGGCTAGAATCACCGTGTGCCTGTCATCAGTGTAACCAGCCCTTCAGCCCTGGTCATCGATGACAAGAGCAGAGCACCCCTGGGATTTCCGGAACATACTTGTACTTTATAAACGGAGAATTTCTGCAGGACTTAAGAGGAACTACGGAGCCCAACAACAAACAAGAAGACTGAACTGAGTTCAAAAGACCTGCATTTCGGGGCCCCTGGGTCGCTCAGTTGATTGGGCATCCTGACTCTTGATTTCAGCTCAGGTCATGATCTCAGAGTCGTGAGATCGAGCCCTACGTCATCAGATGCCACGCTCAGCCGGAGTCTGGTATTTTCTCTCTCTGCCCCCCCACCCCCCGACCCTCGAGCATGCTCTAAATAAATAAAATCTTAAAAAAAAAAAAAAAAGACCTGCATTTCTTTTTACCTCCTTGTCATCCCCATCTTTAGAACTCAAAGGGCATAGTCCACAATGTAAGTTTGTTTATAAATGTGCTTTTCTGTTTTTGCTACTATAAACCATCTTAAGTTATATACCATGTGCTTTGGGTTATACACCATGTACGTATTTTTTCCATGTTTTTTGAACAGTATCTTCTACACTGAAATTACCCCTGGGGGTTGACAGAGGGAGGACGTGTGCTGTTTATTTAGGCCATGCACAGAGCGGGGTGCTATCCGCGGGGGTCCACAGCTGTACCCGTGAGGATGGCGCAGGGCCTGGGATCCGGTAGGTGCTTGATAAGCACGCAGCGAATGATGGGTAAGCAGACAGGACACGGCAGCAGGGCACGTGTGATGGGGAAGGGAACTTGTACTGGGGTTAACTGAAGTAACGCCCACCTCAATTTGGGAGAGGGATGTTTATACCCTTGACTTTGGGTGTTTAAAAAGGGGTCAGAAGTTATTCAGTGAGACAAGAGTATTATTAAAATGAAAGGCAAACTCAGCCTTTCCTTTAGCGTGTTAGAAGTTCCTGGACATGCTGGAAGTCTACCGTTTATTCCTAGATTCAACGACCTTCCTAAGGAACTACTGTTCATATTTTGGGTTGTTAATTAATTCCGTATAACCTCACGGTATGGAATACAGCCCTCCTCCCTTTAAAACGGCCACTTCCCCCCTTTCCAAAACCACCACCAGAGGGGCTGGTGATGTTGGTCTCCCCTTACCGTGAGCGAGAGGGCCATGCAGACAAACGTGAACCTCTTGATGTGGGCTGCGGTCACCGTGTTGCTTGTGCTCACCAGTTTATTGCTGGGGTTATTCTAGCAGGAAAGAGGAGGACAGTGGTTATCCTTGGCTGGCCACACGTGCCACTTGAGGAGCGTCTTGCTTCGGCTTTATTTGATGTGTCGGAGGTACAAATGTCACCTGACAGCTGGGAGGACGGCTGTCAGGTTGCTGGACGTGAACATGAACCAGAGGGAGTGGTGGCTGGAACACCGGGCAGGGCTTCCTGAATGTGTGCTCCCCGTGGCGCTGGGCCCCCACCCAGCCTAGTCCTAGTGTGGCCCCTCCTGGTCACTTGGCAGCTCCGCGAAGCCACAGCCCTGCCCCCTGTCGGGGCCCCGTCCTACCCACCAGCGGACCGGGAGCGCGAGTGGGCATTCTCGGCCCTGCTGACCCTGCCGCACCCTCCTCCCCTCACATTCCAGACGGAAGCTCTTGCTTTTCCCCTAACGTACTCGGTGTTTTCCCGTTACTGTGCTTTTGTCCCTCCTTGTCCCGTTGGGTCTTCTGATTTTCAAAACCCCCGTCTTGAGGGCACGTTACTGGCACAGCCCATCTGTTTCTTAAGGCCGCTCTGATCTTTTACTCCAAATTGCCCTGGGGCCCCGCTTCCTGGAATGCCGGGCGACCCCAGAGCTCTCTGGAGGTGCGGATGTATTCAGGGGGCACGCATGGAAGCGTGTGAGGGGGGCACTGGCTCTCTGAGATACAGGGCTGTGCACCTCACCCTACTCTTTCACTCCTGCAACGTAGCACGATCTTTCTTGAGTAGAGAAGGTGCCCATCTCTGTTACACTTAATTTTAAGCTAAGAGAGCAGAGAGCTCAAACGTCCTCTTGCATATTCCCAAGGCTTCCTGAGACCATCCCAGCGCCACCGCTAAGTATGCCCATCACCTGTCCCCTCACTATGAAAACCAGTGGAGAAAAGAACCCCTTGCCTCCATACGGATCCAATCGGTCCCAGACTGATCCAAATCAGTCCCCGAGCACCTGGCTCGTGTCTAGCTGAATGAAGGACACACGGGCAGAGCGATGACAGGTTCCACTTGGAAAAGAGCTTTTGATGGTTCCTTTACTTTGGGGGCTGCGGCGATCTCTCAAATCCCTTCCCCGTGAAACCGCCAGCACAAACGTCTGGTTGAGCCTATGTTTTCCTAATTCCAGCCTCTAAAGTAGATCTGCTTTTCTGAATAACAGATTTTGCTGCCACAGCGAAGTGCAAGTCACAGTGGGAGGATCTCTCCATCTCTCCTACCCCGGGGGATCTTCAAGAGAGGCGCCCGGGGGGGGGCCCACCCCGAAGAATCAGGCAAACTCAAAGCACTCATGTCACCCGCGGTGGGGCAGCGGGGCGTCACCCGTGTCACCCCCGGTGGGACAGCAGGGCGCCAGAGAGCCTTCAGGTGTGCTTTCATTTTGAAAAGAGCACATATTTCTGCCAGCAGGCTTGGAATAAACTAGCACGTATCATTAGATTGGCATCTGTGTTTTGCTTTGTTTGCCCAATCCGTTTAGAAACAAGACTCTTTCTCAGATGGTAACTGAACGTCGGAGAGATTTTGTACGAGTGGAAAACGCTCCCAGTTGATATTTAGTGAGAGCCATCAGAAGTTATGCAAGAAATGTTAAATCTCTTATTCTGGAACGCACAAAGAGGCTAAGGATTTCAATTGTCAATGCAGCAAATTCTGCAAGTCCACACAGAGGTGTCTCAGATTTGGGTGAATAGACGGCATTCACACGGATGGCTTGGAGGAGCTTTCTGGAATGCCTGGAAACGAGGAGGAACGCTCCAAAAGGATTCTGAGCAACTCCAGTTGCTGGCGAGAGGTACGCTCGTTAAAGGGATTTTTTCACAGCACCTAACATCTGTGATCACGAACAAAACCAAGTTTTCCTTGGACGCGCCTAGTGAAACTGTATAGTGTTGTATTGTTAAGCTGTATTATTTCAAGGTAGCCAAAAAAATTCCAGATGAGACTTTCCCAGCCAGGAGGTTCTAATACTTTAGGACCTGCTGTTCTCCTCAAGTTTTATTATATAATCTGATTCTCCAAGAGCTAGAAATTTAGCAAGAAGACTTACATCCATCTTGGTTTTCTAGGATTTACTTCTATACGCCTGTTCCTTAAAAGGAAAATAGCGATGTCTGTCAATAGATTGGATTAAACTCATGCAAACAGGGACTGCACGGAGAAAAATCTCCTGCAAACCACTCATGCCTTCTCAAAGTTTGCTCTCAATATCCTGAGCATTTTTTAGGGGATGCTCTGCATCCTGATGTTGCAAGATGCTGATGTTTGAAATAGGTAGTGGGCCCAACTAATAGTCAATTGGGGGAAGTTCCACAACCAGTAAAGAGCTCTGGGCAACACCATGGCCCTATGGCATGCTGGGCAGCATGGTGGGAATCCCTGAAAAGTGAGCTGCCCTTCACAGGTGAGTATGGGATGGGACAAGAGGCAGGTGACAGTGACAGGAAGAACAGCGTGGGGGCTGTGCAGGGTGGAAGGACATCACGGATGGGGATGTGTGAGCAGAGGTGTGTGTGCACGTGTGCATGCATGCACAAGTTTGCTGGTGGACCACAGAGAAGGAGGTGGACCCATAGTGGAGGCTATCTTTCCAGACTTGAGTCTGCACCCCCTCATCCCTGTCAGAGATGCCTGGGGAGTGCCCTGGGTCAGAGCGCGAGGTGGAGAGGAAACCTTTCTGGGGCTCCACTCTGCAGGTCGTGCCCCCTTCCAGAAGCCCACAAACAACTACACATTTGAGAAGCTGGAGGCCATGTGAAAGAGAGAGCTAAGCTTACAGCCTGCGGCTGGGCCTTGCTTTGTGTGCTTTCCTAGGGTTTCCTCTGCTGACGCGAGTCTGGCAGTGGGGGGGAGAGGAGGCAGGCCAGCCTTAGCCAGCCAGAACCCACTCTGTCCGAGCTGCCAGAGCTCATCTGCTGGGGCCCCTAGCAGAGAGGCCTCCTCTCTTCACATCCCAGGGCTCTTGTTGGGATCAGATAAAATGGTATCAGCAATGGCTCCGAGCTGGTTCTATAGAAATTCAAGGCAAAGGAATTGCTGTTAAAGGTCCAAGGGCAGGTTGTGTGCTTCTTTCTTATTTTTCATTTCATTTTATTTTATTTTTTAAAGGATTTTATTTATTTATTTGAGAGAGAGCACAAGTAGCAGGGAGGGGCAGAGGGAGAGGGAGAAGCAGGCTCCCCTCTGAGCAGGGATCCCAACGCAGGACTCGATCCCAGGACCCTGAGATCACGACCTGAGCCAAAGGCAGACGTTTAACTGACTGAGCCACCCAGGCGCCCCCCTATTTTTAATTTTAAAACATTGTACAGGGGCGCCTGGGTGGCACAGTTGGTTAAGCATCTGACTCTTGGTTTCGGCTCAGGTCATGATCTCAGGCTTGTGAATTCGAGCCCCGCTGTCGGGCTCGGGGCTCAATGTGGAGTCTGCTTGAGCTTCTCTCTCCCTCTCCCTCAGCCCCTGCCCCCTGCTTGCTCTCTCTCTCTCTCTCTCAAATAAATAAATAATTCTTAAAAAAACTGTATACTATCTTTGGGGGTTATGTTTTGCTATAAATGTTTACAGGCTCAAGTCATTAAGCTTTAATGAAATAGACATTAATTCAGTGACTGGAAGGACAGTCCCAACCCAGGCATAGGCTACCGGTCTGAAGGGTGTGTACCTGCCTAGGCTGTTCCAGCAGCTGTTGGAGGACAGAGCTACTGTTAACAGAGGCTTTCAGCTGGAATAAGTACACCGCATCCAAAGCAACCTGGACCCAGGCCAGCTGCATGGACAGCTTCGGGGTGCATGGACACTGAATATACCGAAAGAGAGCCATCCAGAAGCTTAGGAGCTCAAGTGCACAATCCTGTCTATACCTTCATATCTGCTATGAGGTCAGCAAACCATTTATTTAATTAAAAAAAAAAAACCACGGAAACAAAATTCAATGTAATAAACTTTTTTGAGAGTACATTTTCCCCTTTGCAAAAAATTTAATAATTTCTCAATAGGATAACCTAAAAGTGAATAGAGTTTGGAGGGCATTAGAGAATTGGCACCAAGGTAAGCTTCGTTACCTCTGTTATTTTCTGAGGGAAATATTCCACAATTACGTTTGACGCCCCCCCCCCCCCCCCGCCACACACACACCACGTTCACCTTACAGAGGGAGGTGAGACCGGGGAGTATCAGAGCGTTCCTCATCGGAGACGCCTGTCTATCAAAGGCTAATTTTAAAGAGAGCATTTCAGACACCGCACCATCCAGGTTCTCACCTTGTCAAAAGCCGGGTAGACAGCACGGATTTCCGTCAGCCAGCCATATGGCATGTGACCCACAGGGTACGTGGCTGTCAAGATTGCCACCGCCTACAAGAGGAAGAAGCAGCAGAGTCAGTGTCGGCGTCCCAGAGAGCATCTCCGGTAGCTGCTCTTGCCACGGGGCAGAGGGAGCTGTCTCCGGGGCGGCCACCGCAGATGGATCACTCCCCACTGGGTGACAAGCACCAGCTGCCGCGGGACGGCCTGGGGGAGAGGGGAGGGGCAGGTGCTCCCCTGTCACCACGGATGGGAGTGGGATGCGCGAGCCTGCGCCCTGGCTCGACAAGCTACGATTTGAACCCAGGCCCACCAGACCAAGGTTCTTTGCTCTTCCCACCAAGCCAAATGGAGCCCTCCAGTCTAGCCCAATTCTGGCGGCACGAAATGTGACTTTGAGCCCTTTCTGCTCTCCAGATAGCCTTTGGGCAGGGTCCACATCTACGCCTCCTCCCTGTCCTTCTGGGTGGCTGGTGGTATGCGCTGGTTGGTGGCTTTCTGGTGCTCTCTTTCTGATTCAACCCACTTTCAATCTGTCCAGCCAGAATAGCCCAATTTTCATTTTTAACTTAAGAAACTAAATAAATATTTCTTACAGAAACCAAACCTGTTCTTCCATGAAATTGAGAGTTTCTCTTTTTATGTGAATGAAAAGGAAGGAGTATGAAAACAAAGCATCAAACCCCACATTTTGGCAGAGTTCAACTCTAACTAGCTAGGAAAGGAGAAGTATAGGCTTCATCTATTTTAATTAACATAACACTGATGCCTGGAACATGAGGTAAGTCCCCAGCTGGGCGAGGACCCTGCTGTGTGGGCCCAAGGCAAACCTCCCCTTGGTCGTCTTCCAGCTGGGTGAAGCAGGGACCCTCTCAGACCTCCCTTTCTGTTCCTCCAGCAGAACTCTGGGATTAATGAGATCCATCACACAGGTTTGCTGGGAGTCCATGAAATTTGCATAAATGGCAGACACGGAGTAGATGCTCAATACATATCTGTCCTGCACCCTCCGTGCTGAGCCTCTACGCCACTGAGGTCATTTTAGAAATGACTACTGTTATCATTTACCTTGTTTTTTTTCTTTTTTTTAACGGGAAGATGGAATTCCAGCACACAAGTGATGGGGGTCACATACTTTTTTCCTGAGCAACTGAAACTGATATCATTAACTAAGAAAGCTGTTGGGTTACAAGAGCCACCTAAGATGACCTTCGGGATCCAAAACACAAAATCCAGGAACAAACTGAGGCAGGAGAAAGCATCCTGCTTGTGATTTATGTGCTTCTCTTTCCAAGCCTACATGAGCTGCTTCCCAGGACATGGAAACTGGCAGGAGATCCCAGGCTGGAGACACGCTGACACCGCATTCAAGGGCGACGTGGAAAGAGAAGGCCCTAATGAGTGGCCACGAGCCTTCCTGAAGGATCAGCCGTTCCAGAGACAGAATCAATTCTCCAGAGGGCAGTAGAGGAGGAGACAAATGAAGTAATTCTATTTGTTCATACCATACTTGAAAGATGGAAAAAATGATTCAACTCTTTGGAGTAGCTGCCAGTTTCCAGATAAATGTCTCGAGTTGTGAGTGAGTAAATAATGGAGATCCTCATTTGGGGGGAGGGCAGATTGCCAAGGAGCACACAGAGCCATGATGGGCCAGGTGGGGGGCGCGTACGTGCAGGAAGGCAGGGCAGGAACAGGTGAGAGTGGGCTGGGTCAGAATGGGGGCACCGGGCCTCATGGCCTGGGCCTGGTCACGTCTGCGGCTGCATGGCAGAGTCTGTGGGGTTCTGTCACCACAGTAAGGCATCATGCTAACTCCACAGGAAAACTGAAAGGCCACTGGGTGGGAGTCAGACAAATCTGGATTCTACTACCAGCCCGCCTTCTTGCTAGTTTTGTGCCCTTGCCTCAGATCTGGTAAACGAGAAGAACGAAGGAGATGTTTTCTTCTGTACTCATAAAAGTAAACAGTTATGTGATTCTAAGATCCTCATGGCTTCTGAGTGTGAACGGGTCCCATAATTTGATACCACAGAATTACCTGAGCTCTCCGGATGAATCGCAAACAAGTCTGTATCCACCTCCCCACCCCCGCCCCCCTCTATTCTTCACAAAGTGACCACAAGTGCCCCCATCCCCAGAAACTGCCCTACCTCAGTAGCTGCAGAACTGCCACCAAGGTCCCGGGAAACAAAGAGGTTGACAATAGGCCTACTGATTCTCTGTGTAGCCAAGATGAGGGCCAGAGGCCACCAGAAGCTCAGCATCTTTCTTATGGTTGCATCTCCCTGCGTCAAGAAATGGAAATAAAAAGTTACTAAGTTTTAGAAGCAGAACAGAAAAAACAGTTCAGAGCCAAAGCTTTCCCTTTTGATGTCCATAATGAGTCAATTCATTGTACTTAAAAATAATATAAGGAAAAGCCTCTGTAGCCAAGCCAATCTGAATTAAAATAAACCGTACAGTGTTATTAGAAATTAACTCAGACAGTTGGCAAGTTACCGCGAAATCAAAACACACATTTAAGTTTGATGGATCCAAATCACTGTTTTCCAAGCAGGGCAGCTCTAAGCCAGGCAGAACCCCATTCCATGGCCTGGGAAACAGGCTGGAAATTGGTTTTTGTTTAAATCACCAAACTGACTGGCTAGAAGCCATGTCAGTAAGAGGTTAACTTTCAGAAGTGAAAAAAAAAGAAAAAAAAAAATTATAATTTATTTTTGTAACCAGTCAGGTCACAAATGTGCCTAATTATTTGGGTATAAATCTACTACCAAGGTTCTTAGTCTCAAAGCTTTGACAGAAGTCAGGTCAACGTTCAGAAGCATAAAAATAAAAGCACGGTTAAGAAAATGTGATTTATTAAGAATTCTACAAAGCAAAGAGGTGTGCAATCTTTCAACCCTGGCTTTTATGATTTAACTTTGGTTTTGATTCTTCAGAGGTTAAGAGTTACATCGTGGAACCATGCCAGCCACTTTTGTTTCCCCTGGTTGGCGGCTCAATGTTCAGAGATGGATTGTTACCATCAAGACCAATTTGATGTGGTTGTCCTAGTGACGGAAGAAACTAGATCAGATTTTACTGACGGCCTGCCCTCGGATCGAGGTAAATGGTCAATACAATTACTATTCTGACATGCCAAGAGTAACCTGTGCTCAAGGGCGGGATCAGAGGGTGGATTGTGGGGACGTATTCGGGGCTACACGGAATCGTGTGTATGGGCCTCACAGCTCGATGGAAACCAAGCCCAGGGATGTCTGGTACCGAAGGGTGGGGTAGATTAGCATATACGTAAGTCAGATACTGTTTGCACTTGTGATGAAAAAAGTATCTGGGCTGCTCGGGGAGGATTATACCCTGCTAGGATCTGACTCCACTTTGGAGGCGCAGGCCAAACTCTGCCGCCTTCCAGGAGTGGGGGCAGCTTCTCAGACCTCATCACTGTCTTCCCTCTCCAAGCTTCGAGGCTCTTGTATTCCCATGGCAGATCTGCGCGCTGTCTGGGGTCCACGTCTAAGTGTTGCTTCTGTGTTGCTCTCATCTACCGGGTGAGGTGTAATACAGCTGCTTGAGGGCAGAGACCAGATTTTAAGCTCTTCTGTCCCACCCCTGGTGCCTACAGGCTCTGCTCACTCCACAGAAGGTGCCCGAATGAGCGATTGTGTTTGGCCAGCATAGAAAGTATAAACAAAGCCTCGAGCCCCGCTGTGAATTTAAGAATAACCCAAATGTGAGTTTAAAGGTACCATGAGCCCCAAATACTTGTTGATTAATATATAGAATGACTTGCTTTTCACAGCATAGGGTACGAAGAACCAAAAATGCCGTATCTACTCTTCAGCCTGACCTGACCCACCATGACTCAGTCTCCTGATATGCAAATAAGGAGGCTGCACAGTGACCTCTGAGACCTCGTCTGTCTCCCGAGGCCATTAAACTTCCACCTGGTCTCTGCCTCTGGACACGCCCTAGCACTGAACATCTTATGGCATGTGCTTATTATTCAGGTTTCCCATTTCACGGAGGGCTGGGGTAGAACCCCACTGCCTTCAGATGCACAGACAGGCCGTGGGCGTGTTCGAAGGCCGTACCCCCAGCTCCGGTCCGCTTCTGTCGGGGATGATGTCGTGGATGTTCTTGTAGTAGCCCAGGCACAGGGTGGTGCAGCGCACGAGGGCGCCCATATACAGGGACAGGATGGGGATGAGCAGAGGCTCTCTGCATTCCAGGTGACTGTGCAGTAAGATGGCGACGAACACGACCTGGAAGGTGGGAAGACAAGAATGAGTCGGGGGGGAGGACGGAACCAGACAACGGACGCGCTCGCCGACCTCTCGCACCCTGATGAGACAGACCTCCGAGTGAAAACCTCGACACTGATGAGGAGAACAGAAACTGGGGCTGGGGCTCCTTGCTGCCCTCACAGAATTCAGGGTCAGATGTCTGGGCTTCAGGGGAAGAGCACACAATCACTTTGCTACATTCACCTCTAAGATTCTTTTATTTTTTTTAAAAAAGATTTTGTTTATTTATTTGAGAGAGAGCGTGAGCAGAAGCAGGAGGAGCGGCAGGGGGAGGGGGAGAAGCAGGCTCCCCACTGAGGAGGGAGCCTGATGTGGGGCTCGATCCCAGGACCCTGAGATCATGACCTGAGCCGAAGGCAGACGCTTAACCGACTGAGCCACCCAGGTCCCCTAGACCCCCAAAAGATGTGGTCGAGGTTTGCCTTCTTGAGCCTGGATTCTAACACACACACGTAATCCACATTGGAGGACCTAAGTCCATGAGGAAACAGTAGTGGTGATCAGTGATGTATACAGAAAAACAGACTCTAACATTTGTAAGATGGAGTTCACTAAAAATGCTGCAAAAAGCACCAATGTTAATTTATAGAAAACAAACTAAATTAAAATTTAAAATACTAACAAAAGTGGCAGAGGTCAAAGAATAGAGTCAGGAAGGATTAAAATAATAAAGTATTGATCTCTACTGACTGTATAATCTCTAAAACAAATTTAACAATGTATTTAGCTCTCCTGTCTACAAAGATCAGAGAAGCAGCCCAGCCTATGTCCAGAGCCGTCCGGGGATTCCCACATTCAGAAGACCACTGAGCATACGCAGTGTGAAAATTAACTAATGGGGAGGGGGACACTATTCCTGAGCTACATTGACTTTATTTTTTATTTTTTTTAAGCAATCTCCACACCTAACCTGGGGCTTGAACTTACAACCCCAAGATCAACCCCTTGCTCTACTGTCTGAGCTGGCCAGGCACCCGTGAGCTACCGTGACTTTAACGGCCAAATATCCACGGAACAACAGGCATGCAAAATACACCACCACTGAGTGATCCTGACCCAAGGAGGCTTATCCCCATCACTGCAGTACCAAGAAATCAGCGATGACAAAAAGTTAAAAAGGAAGCTGGAGACTGAGCATGAGAAACTGGATGAGTGCATTCAGTTACTGGAGGGAACACAGAACAACAGCGTAATACAGAGAAACTTCTGAGCGCAGTGAAAGTATCAGATGCTGGAGGTGGTTTGTTTGCAGCATGGGCTGCATCGTGTGCCGGCTGTCATTCTCAAACCCAGTACACGAGGCCGATTCGGACCGGGAGCCTCAGGCACAGCTTGGCCGCGTGGACACAACCAGGCTGCCGCCGCACCGACAATATGAGCCAACACAAGCTGGGGTGGTGCTCAGACTCCTGCTCCCACTCCCCAAGGATGCAGTGGAGCCCACGGATGGAAGTCAAGATGCCCGTAACTGGCTCTGTGCCTGTTCCTTCCAAGTGGAACAAGTATAAAGTGTCCACTGAAAATGTGGACACCAGCTGGGGAAGCCTTGCTAACACTGTGTTAGGAACAGAGGCCTGGGAGTTCTGTGACGGGGCCCAGACGCGCGGGGACGTCTCTAATGCCTCCGATGCATCTAAGGAGCAAAGTCCCGCTCGAATGGGTGAGGCAAGCTGACCGTTTGGCAGATAGAAACCCACAGTGTAAACTAAGATGACTGTGTGTAGAAGAGACTGAAAACTCGTTGTACGAGAAAGGAATACAAGGACCGAGCGCTCTGCTGCCAAGTCCAGGAAGGCTCCCGGGGCCATCAGGATGGCCACTGGAGATGGAGGCCTGCTGGGCAGGACCACGGAGGAGGATGTCGATAAGAAGGAAAAGGGGGACACAGGCAAAAGAGAAGTAAGTGCGGTGATGACAAGAAAACGGCCTGGGCATCGGGGCGGGCTATGTGGGACCGAGGGAGGGGGATGCCCTGGGTCAGTGGCTCTCACACAGCCTCCCTCACATTTACCAGCTCGATGCCGTGGGGCCCAGCACCCATCACAGAGCTTACATCTTCACTGTGGTTGTACTGTTCATCAATTTAAGATAACACAGGGCCTTCTGCATTTCAATCCAGAATTATGATGTTGAATCCGATATCGCCACCAAAAACATCAGGTTATTTTCTGAGCGGGAACCTACTCTCTTAATGAGGATTTTCCCGGGGAGAGCCTGCTCTGTGCTGGCCCTGTGTTATCTCCTGAGTACCCAGGAGCTGACAGTCCAGCGGAAGAGCAGGGCCGGGAATCAGACCATGACACTGGCGAGCGTCCACCAACAGGGTGAAGGAAGCGTGGCTTTGCCGGCCGGCCCTGCTGCTGTGGGGGAGGGCATCCCCTTGCGTGCCGTCTGAGCTGAGACCTGCAGCCTCCGCAGGAGGTAGGTAGGAGTGGCAAGAGTCCATGGCAGGTAGGAGGACCTGAGGCAGAGCATTTCCTCCTGAGCAGAGGGGCCGAAGCAAAGAGCTCCCGTGGAAGGGACCTCTGCCACACCAGGGCCCTGAATGGAGTGCCCGTGGCTGGGGTGCAGGGAGCGAGGGGACGAGAGAAGAGCTCCAGGCTGGAGAGGAAGCAGAGCCCAAGGGTCTTCAGCACGTCGTCCGCCATTATTTTGATTGTTTATCTCAAGAACCCCTGGAAGCAATTTTTAAAGCAGCTTCTGAGCAGTGGGGCCAGAATTTCCAAGAGAAGAAATCACTGTGTCTGCAGTGGGAAGGAAGGAAGGAAGGAAGGAAGGAAGGAAGGAAGGAAGGAAGGAAGGAAGGAAGGAA